>NW_007067507.1:87803-103048 GCF_000164805.1 Carlito syrichta
AAAAAAAAAAAAAAAAAAGAAAAAAGAAAAAAAGGAAGGAAGAGAGATTTCTACGGGGCTGACTTGTATATGCCTAGAAAAGGTCTCAGCCCCTCCCAAAATCACCCAACAGTCATCATGACTGTGTGTTTGGCATGACGGGAATTGGGAGACAAGCGTAGGTGTGGGGAGGTAGAGGCCAAACTGCAGTTGGCCCACCCAAGGGGGCATGGGGTTCCTCTCCGACATGGCCAGGCGATGCTTGCGAAGAAGGAAGGACAGAACTTTCCATTCCTGACTGTGTCCACAACACCGCCCGCGGTGGAAGTCTGAGCCTGTCCTACAGCCCTCGTGCTGTGAGCTTGTCCCTGCCACGGGGCAATTCTGGAAAGCAAGGAGTATTCCACCCAGCTGGGAACAGAGACACAGGTCTCACCTCCAGCCCTGCTGGGGCGCGTAAGACTCCCCTGAGGAATTCTACAAACACACTGATTCCCAGGCTCCATGCTCAGAGGTTCTGAGCAGGTTGGTCCCAGACAGGACTCAGGTGGTAGCCTGCCTGTAAGTGCCTGGTTGACCTGAGTGAGTAGCCAGGGTTGAGAACCACTGTCTCAGGGCACCTGCGTAATGAACATTTGCATACCTAACCCTGAATCGTATCCCACATCTTTGAAACTTAAAAAAAAAAGGAGAACCACTGTCTCCAGGTAGAGTCATGGTGGGGATCGGATGGCCAAGATCTAGGGTCTGTCCGACTTGCCAGCCTCAGCTTTCTCATCTGTAACACGGGAGTGAGGATACCAACCTCCCCGGCTCCCAAGGATGGGCAGAACTAAAGTCTGCACACACTCTCTGAGCACAGCACGCTCCGGAAGTGCGGGGCATACTCACGGGGGTCTTTCTGTGCATTTCACGGTCAGAACCTCTCCGAATCCAAAGACTTATCAGTTGCTTTCTGGGGCCCCTCCCAGGCGCCATCTGCCTCTTTGCCGAGGTGCCAGAATCTGTTTTTGAGTGTGTCTGGGGCGGCTGCGCCTCCCGGGCTTCCTTCCCACCGACAGGGAGCTCTGATTATATCAGGCAAAGCCTTTTGGAGAAGAGTCAACTGCAGACAGACAGATGAGCAGCACCCTCCCTCCCTGAGCTCTGTGAGCTAATGAAATGGATGGGGGGCAACACGCCCCCACGGGAGAGGGAGGGCGTCCCTCCGCTGTGAGGCGAGGAGCTCCCCTTGGGTGGGAAAATGCTAAAGTCTGTAACTTTACGTGGCTGTGTCAGGTAGGGGAAGTTCATTTTAGTCAGTGGTTTATTCTATTTTGCAGAGATGGGGGCTCATCTCGTTGCCCAGGCTGGTCTCAAACTTCCGGCCTCAAGTCCTCCTCTTGCCTCAGCCTCCCAAAGTGCTGGGACCACGGGTGTGAGCAACCATACCTGACTTCCCTTCTTCTCTCTCTCTTTCTCTCTCTCTCTCTCTCTCTCTCTCTGTCTTTCCTTCTTTTTTAGAGACAGGGTCTTGCTCTGTCACCCAGGGGATGGAGGGCAGATGTGTAATCACAGCTCAAGCGGCCTCCAATTCCTGGCTCTGGGTGATCCTCCTGCCTCAGCCTCCCAAAGTGCTGGGACCACAAGTATGAGCCATGGCATCCGGCCTTAATTAGTGGTTTAATTAGCCAATTCAAAGAAGACCAGGGAAGACCGTGTCAGGACTACTTGGAGGTACTGACAGGAGCATCTGTGAGCTAGCTAACAATGATCCTCCCATCTGCTGAGCTTTATGAAGTACAGAAAACACTTGTGTGCACATTGGCTCATTTGAGCCTCACAGGAGCCTCCAGAGGCAGACAGGATTGCCCCATTTCACAAAGAGGAGAGTTGAAATTGGGGCAGGTGAAGTACCTTGCTCCTGGTCACAGACAGGTGCCAGGAGTGGGATCTGGACATAGTCATTTGACCCTGTCTAAACCTCTTTCCACTCCAGAGAGCCTGGGCTCGGGGGTAGACCCCTGAGGACAGCTGCCAGCTCTGTGATCTTGACATGTGGCTTCATGACCACTCTACTGCTTCTTCCTCTTCCTCTTCTTCTTTTTTCTTTTGAGTCGGAGTCTCAAATCTGTCACGCAGGTTGGAATGCAGTAGATCGATAACGGTTCACTGCAGCCTCGACCTCCTGGGCTCTGGTGATCCTTCCACCTCAGTCTCCTGAGTAGCGGGGACTATAGGCACATGCCACCACCCCCGGCTAATTTTTTGATTTTTTTGTAGAGATGAAGTCTCGTTAGGTTGCCCAGACTGGTCTCGAACTCCTGGCTGAAAGTGATCCTCCCGTCTTGGCCTCCCAAAGTGCTGGGATTACAGATGTGAGCCACCACGCCTGGCCCCTCTCTGTGTCCTCTTCTGAGAAGTGGAGATGACCAGGACTGGCTAAACAACTTGCAGAGCTCAGTGTACAATGAAGAGGCTGAGCTCCTTGTTCAAAAAATTCTAAGAATTTCAAGATGGCAACAGCAGAACACTCACCCAGTTGAGGAGCTCTGTGCCACTGCCTGGACCCCACGCCCATGAAGCCAGCCCTCATAGGTCTTTTTGAGGTTTGATAAGGTCACAAATATGAGCTCTCAGCACAGAGCCTGGTCTACAGGGAGCCCCATGCACAGTCACGCTTTTATTTTCTATTTTTATTTCTTTGAGTCAGAATCTCACTCTGTCACCCAGGCTGGAGTGCAGTGGCGCACTCATGGTCAACACAGCCTCGACCCACTGGGCTCCAGCGATCCTTCCGCCTCTGCATTCCACGAAGCTGGAACTACAGATGCGTGCTACCACGCCTGGCTTAGTTTTCGATATATTGTAGAGACGCGGTCTCACCATGTTGCCCTGGCTGGTCTCGAACCCCTGGTCTCAGGCAATTCTCTCACCTTGGCCTCCCAAAGTGCTGGGATTACAAGCTTGAGCCACCGCGCCCGGCCTACAGTCGCTTTTAAAAACATTATTATCAAGATGGTGCGACCTGTTGGGGTACACAGACCAAGCCCCACAACCGCGCTGAGCCGTCATCCTGCGGGTCCCTGGCCTTCTGGGGGCTAGCTGATCCCTGCGCCCTCACAGCCTTCTCTGGAAGCCAGGTGACCCCACTTACCCCAAAATTTTGGGTCTCAGATTGTGTGAAGCACCGGAAGGGAGAAACCGGGCCTGCTTCCTAAACCCCCACTTTGTGCCCACCTGCTCACATCGCTGGAGCCCCACCCTCCGCCGGAGTGCAGGGGAGATCCACGTATGACAGTGAGTTAGCCACGCGGGAGATGGAGGGCCAGGCCCAGATGCCTGGTTTCTGGTCCCAGTGCTGCCACCGGTAAGCTGAGTACCCGGCCTCAGCCCTCTCCTCTTGGCCTCAGTTTCTTAATCTGTGCAATGACTGAGAGTCTGATGGACTTTTGTCTGCAAAAGCTCTCTACAGACTGTAAAAAGAACTGTACCCATCTGAAGGTCATTACTATCATCAAGGTGTGTGTGTGTGTGACGTGGAGAGGTATGACTTAGGGAGTCACCCTTTTAGAATGCAAGGTCACATGTAGCTGGCTGAAACCAAGCTGTCCCTAGCACACCCAGATGATGAGGATTTGCTGACACAGGATCTGTTCTCTGGTCAGCAGGCCGTATTCCGGGGAGCACTGCCCCTCTGGGCCTGAAGAAGCCCAGAGGGGCTTTTCTTCTCCCCTCCAAGTAGGCACAGGAGTTGAGCTGGAGTGTCACCCATGCAGGCCCGGGGAGGTGGCAGGAGAAAGCTTTGTCAGTCACTGTTCACCTGGATCCTGAGCTGGACCCAGCTTGAGCTAGTGGAGAGGGGCTGACTGGGTGCTGGGAACAGTCAGCTACCAGGACAGATTCCTGCTCTGGGAGGAGGAGACCCCCAAAACCCTACACACAGGGTTTCTTTTCACCTAACCTTGGTCCCTCCTGGGGCTGGAGGAGCCTGAGAAGGAAACCAAAGGATACTGACCAGCCGGGAGCCTGGGACGTCCAGAAAACAGATCCCGTCATCCCACCAGGCTCAGGCAAGCCCTGCCAGGCAGACCACCTGACAGCAGTGAGGACAAGCCCTGGGGTGGGGTGGGGAAGGGGTGTGGGCTTTTTTGCAGTGCTGGCGCCGGGACCCATGCTGCACGCAGGGGCTGCTGTTCCAGCATGCTCCAGCTCCCCGGGCCACAGGGCTCCTTGAAGGAGGCTCTGCCAGCCATGAGCTAATTCCCTCGCCTGCCAGAGGAGCCAGGTGGGGGCAGCTCGCTCCTCAGCCAACACCTCGTCTCATATGACCTAATCTGCTCACCTGGAAGGCTGTCAAACCCACTTCCTCGATGGGCTCCCAGGCTCAGGAACCATGTAGGGGCTGCTGACCAATTCTCTCTCTCTCTAGGGCCCCGGGGATTCTCTCTTCTCTCTTTTTCCTCCCAGGCTCATGTCTGCCCCTTCCAGTCTGGAGGTCTTCACTAGAATGCTTCCATTTCTTCTCTATGGCATGCCATCTTTCCAAACTCCCTCCAACATTCCTGTCCCACTGAACACCACGCTCTGTCACACCTCTGTGACTTTGCACAAGCTTTTCCTTTAGCCTGGAAATCCTTCCCTCCCTTCTATGCCTCCATTCTCAGGGATTTTCTCCCTTGGGGAGTTTTTTTTTTCTTTTTTTAGGGGAGTGATCAGAGTCTCACTCTGTCACTCAGTCTGGTGTGCTTTGGCACACTCACGGCCACCGCAGCCTTGACCTGCTGGACTCAGGCGATCCTTCCACTTCAGCCTTCCAAGTAGCTGGAACTAATATGCCCGGATAATTTTTTGATTATTTAGAGATGAGGTCTCACCATGTTGCCCAGGCTGGTCTCGAACCCCTGGGCTCAAGCAATTCTCTCGCCTCAGCCTCCCAAAGTGCTGGGATTAAAGGCATGAGCCACCGTGGCTGGCTTCCTTTGGTGAGTTTTCTTTTATTTACCCCGATGCACTTAGAGCACATGGGTGAAACACTCAGGTCATCACACCATTAGCTGTTCCCACCCACATGGAACTAATGCTTATGCACAGCACACCAGGTGTCCACCTAAAAGCTTTATATGTGTTAATGCATTTCTTAATAATCACAACAGCCCTATGAGTCAGGGATTATCATCGACCCCATTTTATAGATGAAGAGACTAAGGCTCAGACAGTTTTGGTAGCATGTGAAAGGTCACAGAGCTGGTCAGTACTGAAGCCAGGATGAGAACCCCTGCAGGCTGGTCCGTAACTACTGACTTTCCAGGCCATCATATGCCTCAGCACTCACACCAGGCCTTTCCTGATGGTGCTTTCCACCAGACTTTGAATTTCATGAGGGTGAGAATCAGGTCTTTTTTTTTTTTTTCTGAGTTGGAGTCTCACTTTGTCATCTAGGCTGGAGGGTACTGGCACGCTCCTGGCCACTGCAGCCTCGACCTCCTGGGCTCAGGTGATCCTTCCGCCTCAGCCTTCCACGTAGCCAGAACTACAGGTGCGCACAACCACATGTGGCTAATTTTTGGATTTATTGTAGAGACAAGGTCTCACCAAGTTGCCCAGGGTGGTCTCGAACCCGCGGGCTCGGGCAGTCCTCTCACCTTGGCCTCCCAAAGTGCTGGGATTACAGGCGTGAGTCACTGCTCCTGGCTGAGAACCAGGTCTTTTGTCCTGGACCCTCCAGCACTCAGTGCGATGCTGCTCTTTTTAAACATTGAGGAGTGAATGAGTAGAACAGACTTCCCCCCACAAGCTGTGGCTGGTCCTTGCTCAAATCTGAGCCAGCCTGGACAGGCTCAGAGACCCGGGCTTAGATGGCGCCTCCCCCGCCATCCTCAAGCAATGCAGCCCACCCCTGCCTGCCCGGCCTCAAGTGCCCAGGCTCAGGGTGCAGGCCCCGGGCCCGAGGCGGGATGAGGACAGGAATGGCCTCTGCTTCTGCCAGACCTCAGGACTGCAAACCGGACCCTGAGGGGTCAAGCCAGGGTCGGAGCCCTGGTGGGAGGACCCCCTCGGTGCCCAGCGCAGTGTGAGGTTATCCCCATCCATGGCTTCCGCCCTTCCTTCTGGAACATGCACTCCCCTCTTCTGTGGGAGCCCATCCCCATGGTTCCTGTGACTGCGGTGGTCACAAGACTCAAGCAAGACCAACCGGAACTCTCCTGGAGTTTTCCTGCCAGAAGCTGCCACCGCTCTGAGCTGGTTAGGGCTGCTGGGACCACAGTGCTCACCGCATGGAGAGGGCCCGCCTGGCCAGCAAAGCCAAGCAGACAATTTGGCGGCTGGGCCAACAAAGTCGAGCGGCAGGGAGTCTGAGGCCCTCAGTGAGGTCCCGTCGGAAGCCACCCCACCCGACCCTGACAACACAGCTTACACACTCTCCTCTCTTGCTTAGGCTGCTTTGAGCTGCGTTTCTGGCCTTAGTGACTGACTGACATAGCATGTGTTGGAACAAGATGTGGAAGAACACCGTGGACACTGCGGATTTTTGTCTTTTGCCTGTCTGTCTGTTTGCCACACCCAACTCCTTCTTCTTCCCTGCTTTTAGAGAGTTCCCGTTTTGTTCAGGACAGCGGGCAGGCCATGCACCCTGTTCCCTGCCACCAGAGGAGCAACCCTCCCCACGACTCGCCCATGACACACTAGGTGCGAGCGTGGGACTTGAGCTTGGCCAGTCAGATGCCCAGGCCTGGACTCTGAACCTGGCATGTGTGAGGCCCAGGTGAAGGCACGGTTAGGATTCCTCTGTGGCCGCCTCGGGGTGGAGCCAGCCCTGGAGGCAGACCAGAAGTGCAGGGTGGGAGAGTCATCTTAGACAAACTGTCCCTGCTCAAGGACTGTCCCAGGGTTTCCCACCCCTGCCCTCTGGAGCTGGGTCTTGGGTCTTTTTCTCTTGCGAGCACCTGACAACTTTACAGTCATGGTGCTTTCTGTTGCTTGAAACCAAGAGGCTTGAGTGAAATGCAAGGGGAGTGCAATTGATTTGGGGAGGAAGATACATAACTGAGAGCAAAACAGTGTCGTAAACTGTTGTGACAACCCATGAGCTCCCCTCTTTCTACGTGTCCCTTGGACAGTGGTGCCACCTCCAGTTGAGAACCACAGGGTGATGGTGACTGTTCTCTTAGTGAAATCTCAGGCGCTCGTGGTTGATGTTTCCTCATTTATAACCAAGACAGGCAGCGCTTAATGGGGGCAGACTCGCCATTTCCCAGATGTGTAAGGTCACCCTTGCTCTGCTCCTCTGGCAGAAATGCCACCCAAGGGTCCCTGTGCAGAAATGAACATGCTTTGGGCCAGGGGACCATCCCAGTCGGGTGGCCACCTAATGCCCAGGAATCGGGGCAAATGACTGAAGGACTGACCAGCCAGTGAGGTGCTCTTTCTAGGGAGTGACCCCCGGACCATCTCAGGAGTGTGATGGCCCCCGGGAGGGAAGGGGGAGGGGAGAGATGGACGCAGCACCGGAGGCCAGCACCCTGGAGGGACCCGCTGTGCCGTGGGTCTCCTGAGGCTTCTGGGCTGTCTGTGAGGTCCACCTGGCCCTGCAGCTCTGCGGCGGGTATGCTGATCATGAACCCCAGCCCAGGCCACTTTGGGTTTGTCTTGCAACCTGAAAGAGGGGCACCGACACCAGTAGAATCCCCATTTTACAGATGAGGAAGCAGAGGACTTTTCTCATGAAGCCGAGGCCCTGGCTGCCATGCTCAGAAGTGATGGAGCTGGGGTCTCCGCTCAGGAAAAGGGGGGCTTTGTTTAGTACTCATGTATGCCGGGGGCATGCGCAGATGCGTTCCTGGCACGGACGGAACAACAAGTCATAGTGCAGCTCATGGGGGATTTTCACACTCATCTCAGTCTCACACAGGAGAACACGGAGCCGGGGAAGCCGCCGGCTTGGGCAGTGCGGGTCTGCTGCAGAAAAACCGGAACGGTATCACCCTCTGTCCTCTTCATCTCAGTTGTTCCCCCCCTCCTCTTGACCCTAGGCCTGAGCCTGGGACAGAATGCTGTCCCCTTCTGTCTGTCCCCTTCTCCAGGCTCTTGAGCGTCTCTCCGGGACTCCTCCCGTCTTTTTCCTCTGTCTTGATGCCAGTTAAGTGCAGCTCGGATCCTACCCTGCTTCCTAATAACTTTCCTACTAAACAATATCATAGTAACACTGTCAAGCTGCTAAGATGTATCAGGCACCCAACATGTGCTGGGCAGTATAAGGAAACAGCATCTTACTTAATTTGCATGGGACTCTTGTGCAGTGTGTACTATGACCGTCCCATTATACAGATGAAGTAACTGAGGCACAGAGACAATAAGGACCTGACCACAAGGCGCTCAGATTGCACACGGCAGGGCAAAGATTGAAACCAGGTACTCAGCCCCATGAGGTGGAGGGGAGGGCAGGAGCCGGGGAGGCTGACCAAGCCTGAGGCTCTGGGTCCCTCTCCCTGGCTTACCCCAATAGGAGGGTCAAGAACATCCTTGGGAATCAAGTCGTCCCCTGGAGACAGCAGCTTTGCCTTGGTTCTATGCTGTCCTGTGATGCTGGCCACCCATCACGGGGACCTGCCCTCCGTGCGTTTAAGGACCACATCCACGCTGCAGGGAAGGCTGGACAGCTTTGCTCGTCCCATTGTGCAGCCGGGCTGACTGAGGTGGGAGCCCAGGTGACTGGCCTAAGGCCCCGAGCCTCTCGCTCATGCTCCTCGGGGCTGCTGCACACCTGTTAGGACATACCATCTGATGAACCGGGTATGGTGGTGCACGCCTGTAGCTCCAGCTCCTTGGAAGGCTGAGGCGGAAGGATCACCTGAGCCCAGCAGGTTGTGGCTGGGGTGGCCGTGAGCGTGCTGCTGTACTCTAGCCTGGTCGAGACTCCAACTCAAAAAAGCCCCAAAAAACAAAAAAACAACATACCATCTGGACAGGGCTGGCTACCACCCTTCCTGGCCCCACCCATTTGAAAAACTTTCCATCTGCAGGTGTAACTGGGTTCTCCTGGAAATTTCTGGAATGAAGAATTGGCTACACCACGGCTTAGGGCCCTGCAGGATCCTCAGCAGGTCAGGTCTGGGCAGATGGCACGTCTTAAGCACTGGCTGGGCCTCCACACCTCCGACACTGTCTGGGTTGCCCGCGGCTCTGCCGTTGAGGCAGTGCGAGCCTGGCTTGCACATGTGTGCGTAGGAGTCTATTTTCTCTGCCGAGCACACTGCATGTGTCCCAAAGCCTGAAACCCCTCATCAGAGAGAGCCATTGCCGAGCTCAAGGACAGTATCTTCTGATTCCTCAAGCCAACTCTCGTCAGGGACAGGGGAGGCGGGAGGGGAGGTGCCCACTCTGCCTACCCCTGACTTCCCAGTTTTCTCTAGGCCAGGCCCATCCACAGAGCACCCAGCCCTGTCTTCTACAGCAGGGCCCACCGGGTGGGAGTGGGGTGGCTTCAGAGGCTGGAGAGGCCAGAGAACCGAGTGGGACCCAGCTCTAGGCTGAGGGGGTGGGGGGCTGCCCTCCCAGGCTGAGCCCTCCCTGGCTGAGCCCTCCCTGGCTGCGCCTGTCTGGGTCTCTGGCTCCTCGGTGGACAGGGAGGCTGGTGTGGCCTCTTCCATGCAGACCATGGCAGGGACGGGGGGTGCGGGGAACGGGCTGGGTGGGCTCTACTGGGGTTTATGTGCTGAAGAAACTTGTGGGGGGCACAGACCCCAGCTCACACACGCATCTCTTCCTTTCATTTCCTGACGGGGTGAATCCCTTTCTCTCCAGGTGGTGAGAGGTCAGCAGGTCGGGGACACGGGCGAACAGTCGGCCCAGGGAGGCAGGCCTGGGGCGCAGGCATCTCTGGTTTGATCATCAGCCCGATGCTCCTCATTCAGAGAGCCCAGAGTCGGGCTGGGCTGCCCTCCGGCCATGCTCGGGGGACCTGCTTCGGCACTGGCCAGCTGGCAGCAGAGAGCACAGGACACAGCCGAGCTGCCCGCGTGCCTCTCTCCTCCGCCTGAGGTTGCCATGGTGACAGAGCAGGAGGGACCCCGCGGGTCTGGCCCTGCCCGGACCGTCCATCCCCCAGGCTCATCTGTATTCCAGGCTCTGGTCAGAGCCAGTGGTGGCACCCCCTGCCATGGGGGATGGCATCCCACAGAGACCAGTCCTTGGCCCTTGATTCTGAGCGTGTGGTGGGGATGAGGTGTGCGAACGTGTGTGTGTGTGTGTGTGTGTGTGTGTGTGTGTTTACTTTTCTGGGTATGTGAGCGTGGTGTGTTTCCTTGCTGGGCGTGAATGTGTTAGTGTGTGTGTGTGTGTGTGTGTGTGTGTGAGAGAGTATGGTGCACGATTACCTTCCAGGGTGTGCGATTGTGAGTGTGGTAAAAGCTTACCTGCTGGGAGTGAGTGTGAGTGTGGCTGCTTGTGAGTGTGGTGTGTGAGTGTGAGTGTGGTAGGTGTTTCCTTGGCGGGTGTGTGAGTGTGAAGATAGTGTGTGTGTGCGTGTGGTGGTTACTTGCTAGGAGTGTGAGTTTGGTGGGTGGTTACTTGCTGGATGTGTGGATGTGGTGGGAGGTAACTTGTGGCTGTGTGCCCCGGGTGTGGTGGGTGGTGAGGGAAGTGGGAGTCCGAGCAGCGTTCTGGGTTTTTCCGCAGTGACTGCGCCCCGGCCTACACTGCAGGCCAGCACCCCAGGGGGACACCCTGGCCATTCGCCTCCCTGGAGCTGCCCGTGTGCTGCCCGGGCACTCCTCCCTGTGCCACCCCGCCCGTCCCCTGCAGGAGAGACAGTGCCTCCGATGTCACGCACTGCCACTTCCCTCCCGTGTCTGCCCAATCCCCTCTGCGCGGACCTCGGCTCTGACCCGATGGAGACCAGCGTCCTCTCCCCGGTCCTCCCCTGTGCTCGCCCTGCTCCTCACCAGGCTTTCTCCTGTTCACGGCTTGACCCTGACCCGAGCCCCTGGGGCAGTGCAGACCCACGGCGGGTGCTGGGTCGACCAGTAAACTTGGCCGAGTGAGTGAGCAAGTGACCAAGTGAGTTAATGAGTTAATGAGGCTTTCTGGGCAGTCCCTCTTGTCGGCCCTCACCGGTTAGCTAGGTCCTGCCTGCCTGGACGCTCAGCTGAGGACTCACCTCCTCCCTGAAGCCCTCTAGGGCGCCTCGCCTTTCAGACCACTTTTTCCAAACTCTCCCGCCATCTACTTTCTCTGTGCTCACAGCTCACTGGCCTGCATGACCTTGGACATGGGAGCGTCCTGTCTCCCTGACCAGACATCGGCTCCTCGAAGGGCAGGACATTGCTGTCCCTTTTGTATCTTGACCCCAGGGCCTTGCGAACAGCAGACGTTCCGTAAGTTCTGATTACGAACATGCTGTGAAGTCACAGAACAGCGTCTAGCCAGGAGTTGCTCACACCCCCAAAGATTTTCTCCCCAGCAGAAACATACCCCCTGATCATTTATGGGTAGGACTTTCAAAGTCAGACTTTTTCTGGTGGTGGAGTTATGTTTTCTGAGTTGGAGTGGTGGTGGGGGGTGGAGGCTGGTCTCCGCTTTGCATTTCATCCTCTGCCAATAACCTTGTTTGAGGTTGACTCAAGCTTGGAACCTAGCTCAAATGGTGCCTCATTCTAGAATCTTCTGTGCCCTTCTGAGTGGAGCCGACAGCTTCCTCCCTGAGCACTTCTATTCGAGCACTTTTCTGCACCAGTCTGGGGCACCTGTTGGATGGCATCGCTGAGTTCCAAGACCGATGTGCTTGTCAGGCGGGCAGACACATCTCTGTCCTTCGGTGGGGATCATTCCAGGTGGTTCTGAGGGGACTGGGAGTCCCAGCACCCGCCATCACCCCATTCCCAGGAAAGCTTGCCAGACCCAGATGGAGACGTTCATTTTGGTCCTAACTCTGGCAATAGTGACTGGCCCAGGGATATGCATGTGGCCATACAAGGTCAATCAGAATGCTTTCATGGGATTTAAATATAGAATTTAAATTAAAATATGGCATAAATAAAAGTATATATAAATTTAATTATAGGATTTAAATATGAGATTTAAATATTTAATTTTTCTGAGTCAAAGTCTCACTCTGTCACCCGGGCTAGAGTGCAGTGGCATGTTCACAGCTCTCTGCAGCCATGACCTCCTTGGTTCAGGAGATCCTTCTGCCTCAGCTTCCTGAGTAGCTGGTATAACAGGTATGCGCCACCAAGCCTGGCTAATTTTTTGATTTTTTTTTTTTTTTTTTTTTGTAGAGACAATGGCTTGCTATGTTGCCCAGGCTGGTCCTGAACTCCCAGGCTCAAGAAATCCTCCTGTCTCGGCCTTGCAAAGGGCTGGGATTACTGGTGTGAGCCACCATGCCCAACTATAGTATCTTTTTATTGTGGATAGCTCAGCTGGAAAGACACAAGCCCGGAGCTCCCAGGGTCTGGAGAAAGAGACTTCGCAGTAAAAGGGACTAAACCCAAAGGAAGCGAACCAAGGGAAGAGCACAGAGATAGATGAGAGAGACAGAGATAGAGATAGATGGAGATAGAAATAGATGGAGAGGAGAGAGATTAGATAAAGAGGTAGAGATAGATGGAGGTAGAGAGGGAGGGGACAAAAGAGAGGGAGAAGGAGAGAGAGAGAGGGAGAAGGAGAGAGAGAGAGGGAGAAGGAGAGAGAGAGAGGGAGAAGGAGAGAGAGAGAGGGAGAAGGAGAGAGAGAGAGAGACGCAGAGAGAGAGGGAGATAGAGAGGGAGATGGGGAGATGGAGATGAGAGATACAGAGAGGTAGAGATAAAGATAGAGATGAGATAGGAAGAGAGAGAGACAGATGATAGAGACAGAGGGAGAGAGGGAGAGAGATAGAGATAGGGAGACAGAGAAAGAGAGATAGATGGGGATGGAGAGACGGGAGAGGGAGAAGGGAGAGAGAGGGAGGAGCACGCTCTGACATCCTTGGAGCCCCCAGTGCCTGCAGATGGAAACTTCCCAGTGCCACGTGCCGACTGTTTCTCTTGTGAGCTGGCCGAAGCTGAGTGTCTCGCCATCAGAGAGGCCCGAGACGCGCATCCACGCTATACTGAGCCCCAGGAGGGCAGCCCCCATCTCTGGTTCTCCCCTCTATGGCTCAGGGCCGCTTGCTTGGGGTAGTCAGTTCCATTTGAAAGATACTTTCTGGATAAATAAAAGATAGAAAGGGCCATTCTTTTCTCTACTGTCTGTTTCTCTATTTCCACTTACACAGAGATAGATGAAAATCCTTAGGGGCAAGAGAAAAGTGGAAGAGACCCCTGCCTACTGTGCCAGGCACTGGGCCAGGCCTAGGTGAACCCTTGAAATGACCCTGAGGCACGACTAGTCTTGCCTCGTAGCTAGGGCGCTCTTTCCTACAGGTGAGGGAACCACCGTTCCAAGAGGCTCAGGTCACAAGGAGGTCCATGGAGCCATCACCACCTCAGCCCAAGTCCTCCTGACTCCCCTGTCGTGATTATCTCTCCAAATGGCTTCCATGTAGAGGAGTAATAGGAATGTGAGCTTTCTATTGTTTCGATATTTAAAGTTTAGGCCGGGCGCAGTGGCTCCGCCTCCCCATGTGCCTATAATCCCAGCACATGGGGAGGCGGAGGTGAGAAGACTGCCTGAGTCCACGAGTTCGAGACCAGTCTGGGCAACTTGGTGAGACCTCATCTTGACCATAAATCTAAAAAATTAGCCAGGCATGGTGGCCCATGCCTGTAGTTCAGCTACTTGGAAGGCTGGGGCAGAAGGTTTACCTGAGCCCAGCAGGTCGAGGCTGTGGTGGCCACAAGCATGCCACTGCACTCTAGCCTGGATACAGAGTGAGATGCCAACTCAAAATAACCAAAAAGAACCAAATAAATAAATAACAAATAAAGTCCAGCATGCTTAGAAACCCCATGGTCAAATACCATCTAAATATTCCCACAGCGATGCTTTGTTCTTCTGCAAAATCGATCTGGGCAGGCGAGGAGGATGAGACCCCGGGCGCCCAGTCTGCTGTGCCCTCCATGCCAGCACTGGGCCCAAAGCAACCACAGTGGGGAGGCCTCTCCCTGGGCTGGGGTCCTTCTCCGTGGGGCAGGGCCAGGCAGCGAGGAGACCTGAGCCGAAGGGAAGTTCTGCCACGAACGAGCACACAGGCATGGACAAGTCATGTGACTTCTTGGAATTCAAGTGGGACAGGGACTCATTAGTCCACTGTATTTGTCTGGGCGAGGGAGGATGGCTACCAGACCCGTCCCAGCGGCAGCCGCAATGCCTGGCCTCCAGACTGCCAGTGTGGGAGGATGGGTAGCTGGCTGGCATGAGGCTTGCCTTGAGGCTGTGCATCTAGGCGGCCTGGGGTCCTGGCATTGCTGCTGGGAGGCGGGGATGAGAGAGAAGCAAGCTCTTGGCCTGGGAGACAGCACCAGGGGCCCCGTCCCTCCCTGAGTGATGACAGCCACTCCCTCCCCTGAGAGCTCCTGCTGTTCCCCTGCAGTTTGGACGCAGTGTCCTCCGCACCTCCACCCACCCTGACGAGTGCAGTCTCAGACCAAAGCAGCTGGTGGGGTGACCACCAAGTCGCAGATTCGCCCCCAGGGGGGCAGAGGGGCCACTTACTCACAATCTCCTGGGGACCGTCTCCTGGGAAGCTTGGTCTGCAGTGCCTCAATCCAGGACCAAAGTTTCCATATTCACCCTGGAATAACAATCACAGTCACACGCATTTGCAAATAACACTGTAATGTACACATTTCCCCCACACACACACCACGGCCTGGGCGGGGGGCCCTTCCCAAGAGCTACACCATAGAGAAACCGCAAACCAGAGATGTCCACGAGCGGGGCTGGCCCGGCTTGGACCCAAGTCTTCTGACCCCAAGCTGAACCTTGCTTCTGTTGTCTAGAAAGCAGGGAACCCTTGCTTCGTCGCACTGGGACACTGTGAGGAAAGAATCTATAAAAATACTTTTTAAGACCTTTGCAGATTCAAAGTGCTAGGTCCGGACTGAATAACTGATGCGTCCTGGCTGCTTGGAGCTGGCATGCAGTCCCCTGCAAGAAGGCTGGGAGTGTGGACGCCTTTCCTTCCATTTCACCCCTTGAAAGAAGCAGTGGAGAGAATGGCCAAGAAAGAGCTGTGCTTCCCTGGGCGTCCAGGAGAGGTCCTGGCTCTCGGGAGTCCCAGGTCTAATTTATGGCCTCCCTGAAAGGAGAGGCGGAAGCCCAGGGCCCCAGCTGAGAGGTGGGGGCTGCTGGGACACCCGGTC
>NW_007067507.1:103157-108884 GCF_000164805.1 Carlito syrichta
AAGCTGTGGGGCCTGGGAAAAGGCTGCCCCGGGGGCAGGGAGAGAGGGTGTGGAGGATCTGAGTCGGGGTGGAGGCGACGTGAGCCTGGGAAAAGCAGCTCCTCGGCGGGGGGGGGGAAACGCCTGACAAAGGCAGAGATGCCCGAGAGGGAGCGAGGGCAGCCTGTCGCCACCTGGGCCAACCATCACCCATCACATGAGACCACAGGACTTTTCTGGCCAAAGGCCACGGCGGCAGCGGGGATTAGGAAGGAGAAAGCAGACGCAGAGCAGCCTTTAAAGCAATTTGCCGAGATGAAAGCAGACGGCAGTGTGGGCGGCGACCTGGCTCTACAAACAGGAAACATTTCCCAGCGCCTGAAACTCAGGTGCACTGCACAGCCTAGGACACTAGAGATGTGTGCCTTCCCCTGTGGGCTGCAGCCCACCTGAGTGTCTCCCAGCTGATGCCATTGGACAGGCCGAGCAGATTGAGGACGACCAGAATCCACGGTGTAATTGGCTTCAACTTCAAATAAGCAGAATCAACCGACGCTCCAGCTCAAGTGGGAATCTGTCCCGACGATCTCTCTATTTTACTCTGCGGTGCAAGTTTCAAAGCCGAGCAGTTTCAAAAGGGCTTTCTGAGATGTGTCACGGTGTGCCCAGTGCTCACGTAGGCCGGGCACCTCTGCACTCGGGCCGGGTGTGCTGACTTCTCGTGGTTGGAAGTTTCCCAGCGTCTGGGCAGGGTCCCTCCCAAGGACACAGTGGGGTCCCTGCGTGGCCTCAGCCTGGCTAGGAATGCCCAGCGGAGCCTGTAGCCAGCTGCAAGAGCAGGGCTGGCCGGGCCGCATTGGAGCTGAGAGGGGACGTCTGGCTTGACTGCCCACGGGCAGAACCAAAAATGACACGTGTGACCTTGCTTCCCTTCTATATCAGCTTGTGTTGGACACACTGGGTTACTAAAGCCGCCCGAGTCCACACTTCATGGAGGGGAGGGATTGGGGCAGGAGAAAGAGATGGAGCAGGTTAGCAGTGGGGCAGAGCTGGGTGTTGGGGGCTTGGGTTGACAGCCAGCCTGCCACTCATTCGATCTCTGGCCTTGATAGAGAGACTTAACCTCGCTAGGCCTTGGGTTTCTCATCCACGAGATGGGATCTTCATGAAAACGCCCTCACAGTCTCGGAAGAATCCAACGAGAAAAGTGCAGGTGTGTTGTCAGCGAGACCCCCGATCCCACCATCGCCTGCTGCCCTTGACTGTGTGGGCCTTGGCTGTGCCCTTGACTTGCACCCACGAGAGTTCAGCACACCCAGACTGAGTGCTTGGCTGTCACCCTGTGTGGCCCACAAAATGGGAAACAGCTACTGACGGCTGAAGTTAACTGGCGCTTCCAGAACAGCACCTACCGTCAGCTCACTGCTCTCTCTGGGCAAACTGCACTCACTCACCGTCAACCCGACCCTACTCCACGCACCCTGAGCGCCAGGCTGTCGTCTCATGCTTCCCTGGCAGAATATGCTATTTTTGCTTTGTGATTTGAGTCAGGGGTCTCACTCTGTCGTCCAGGCTGGAGAGTAGTGGTGCAATCATGTCTTTCCGCAGTCTTGACCTCCTGAACTCAGATGACCCTTCCGCCTCAGCCTCCCAAGCAGCTGGGACTACTGCACACCACCATGCCTGGCTATTTATTTTTTTTTTTTTTGGTAGAAACGAGGTCTCGCTATGTTGCGAAGGCTTGTCTCGAACTCCTGGGCTCGAGCAATCCTCTCGCCTCAGCTTCCCAAAGTGCTGGGATTGCAGGCAAGAACCACTGTGCTTGGGGCATGTGCACTGTGGTCCTAAAATCCTTCACAGACAGTTCTGTGTGGTTTCTATAGGATACCTGCAGCTCCGCTGCACTTGACCTGGGGGTACTCAAATCAGGATCCCCCACCCTCACCCTGCTCCCAATCACAGACTGGCAGCAGAAAGTCCTCACTCCAGAGAAGGTGGGGCATGCACTTAAGTGCCTTTGTCTCTAGCCAGCACCAGGCATTCCATGATTAGCAAAGTAAACGCTGGGAATGCGTTCTCACTGAAGGCAGAGGCATTTAAGATATGTGCATTGGTCACACAACTAGAGGACACTCTTTTTTTTTTTTTTGAGTTGGAGTCTCACTCTGTCGCCCAGACTGGAGTGCAGTGGCTGCTCCTGGCCACCGTAGCCTCGACCTGCTGAGCTCCGGTGATCCTTCCGCCTCAGCCTTCCAAGTAGCTGGAACTACAGGCGTGCGCTACCACATCTGGCTATTTTTGATTTATTGTAAAGGTGAGGTCTCACCAAATTGCCCAGATGGTCTTGAGTCCGCAGGCTCAGGCAATCCACTCACCTCAGCCTCCCAAGGCGCGGGATTACAGGCTGAGCCACTGAGCCTCAGAGGACACTCTGACCCTAGAAAGCGCAGGTGAAAGATCCTAGTGAGCTCCCCAGGGAGATGCATCAGGGCACCGGAGAGACAGATTTCTGGGGCATCACTGAGCCCACAGGACAGGCTGTGTGGACTCTGCTGGACCTGTTTGCAGATACCTGTGGGTTCAGAAATGTCCACATGTGTGGTCCACGGTTTGCTTTCATTCAGACCTGAACATAAGGTTTGTCTTCACCTTCCTCTGAGTTTTCAGAGGCTGCTATCCGACAGATACAACCATGACACGGCCTAACTGGAGAGTCATGGCTGCGTGACCACAGGGGCCGAGGCCGGTTCCCGCCCATCATGGAACTAGGACTAGGGAGGTGGGTCACTTTTGACTTAAGGGTGAACCGCCAGGTCCCTCAGGGACCTCCGGGTCAAGGACCCTCATCTAGAACCTTTCTGGTAGTCACCGCCCTGGTGATGCCCTGATGATCTCGGCTGGCACGCAGAGGCTCTGCTGGCTTCCTGGAATGAGGAAGTGCCACCCAGCCTTCGAGAAGCCCTGAATCGACGTCCACTGCACAGGTCACTGTGGGGCCCATTACATACCTACCCATTGATTTGGAAAATGAGGTCTGGGAAACGAGCCTGTCCCACTAGGTTCCAAGGGACAAGTCCTGCCAGGGAGCCTTTGGGTTTCCATGGCCAGCTCCCATGTTTGGATCAGAAGACCCCAAAAGGAATTTCTGACCAGCACTGGAAAAATGGGGCTTCAGACTATGCTCCCAGGGGGAACAACTGACGCCCCTGGCCCTCCTGGGAAGGAGGGCTGCACTGTACCCTAGGGACTCTGAAAACTGCAAATTCCTCCGTGAAGGGAGCTTCTGCAGTGGTGGACAAGGCCACCCCTCTATAGAGATGACAAGTTGTGGGGCCCTGCAGGGAGAGAAGCCCGAGGCTGGAGAGCTGCCCCTGGAGAAGAGAGGCCTCCCTGGATGGGCTGTGTCCACAGGGACAGAGACGCAGCTACGGCTCCTAGCTCTCCCTCCTCTCAGGAGCGGCTGATGGATGAGATCTGATGTGGCCGGTGGGGGCGGGGAGGGAGGGCAGACAGTGCTGGGGGTGGGGGCGTGGCAAGCCTCTAACTTCTGCTTCTTCTCTCTCCTTGTCTGTCCTTCCTCTCAAGAGGGAAGAGCTGTGGTGGGGGGGAGACTCAGCGGGGGAAGGACTGGCCTTCATCTTCCGCTCGGCTTTCCGCCGTTGAGATCAAGCAAACACACACACAACAGCCATCGCAGCACAACCTACCCTGAGAGTGAACGCCTGCCTGACCACAGGGGCTTGGGCCAGCTCCACCTGCCACGGAATTTCCAGCCTGCTCCGTGATAGTTCTCACCAGGGAAGAGCTGACACCTGCAGCCTTTGGGCTCACTCTGGCGACAGCCCCCAGCCCCTCAGACCCTACAGGCGATTGCAGAGCCAGCGAGGCACCTTGCCGCCCCTTCTTCACGCCTTTCCCACGCAGTGCCATCCTTCCTGCCCCCGCCTGCCCACTGCCCGCTGGGTAGGCTGTCCTCACCCCTCGGAGGTCCTCACCCCCTCCACACCTCAGGGTGCATTTGCATAGTCCCATCATCCAGGTTAATCCGAAGGGATTGCCCACTAGGGGCATGTGAAGGGCTCCCTGCCCCTGTCCTGTCAACCAGGGATCCGTCATCCTCCGCCTTGGAGAGCAGCTCAAGTCCCAGGGAGAGCACAGCTCCCAGGGGGTTCTGGGAATTCCAGATGCCCCTGTCGGGCCAACGGGGTTTTCTGCAAGCAAGATTTACCTAGAAAACGCAGCCAGAGAGTGTGTGAGAAGACTAATAAGCAGCTTCTTCCTCCCTGGCCTGGGGCTCTGTGGCTGTCTCTCAGCGAATAGTTAGTGAGTGGGGCCCGGCCCTAATTTATTTCTCTGCCAGAGTCCCTCCTGGAGGGAGGCCAAGCTGGCGGATAGGATGGCGGGGACTAGTAATTTAGTGGAAATCCATGCATATGATTGGAAGGACAAGAGGGAGCCAGTGCCCAGAGAGTCGGGGGTCTTCGGGCAGTCAAGGAGGAGGACAGGATGGGAGAGGAGACCCTTTTTTCTACTTCAGGTGAGAAGGGTTGGGGCCGGCCAGGCACCACGGCAGAGCCTTTCAAGCTCCCGACAGAAGTGGCTTTCCTGGCTCCACAGGGCCGCTTGAGATGGCGGGGGCCGTCTCAGGTCACAGGAGGAGCCCGCCACAAGGCTCTCATTTCATCGAGTGCAACCGGTTTCCTCCCTCTCTCTGAGCCTTGGTCCCCTCAGATTTCCTCAAGCAGCCTTCCTTTGAGAGCACTTTCTCAGGAGTCAGGCACAAGAGGCTGAGTTGCTCTGCTCTTTCACCATCCACAGAGCCTGCACCAAGTTATTTAACTCCCTGGAGTCCCGTGGGCAAAGCAGGGATAATAACGTGCCCTCGAAGGACGATGGTGCGGATGAAGTGACCAAGGGCTGCGAAGGGTTCCCAAGCAGGGCATAGCTGGCAGATGCACTCAGGAAAGAAGAGCTGTTGTCTTTATTTGCTCTAAGACTGGCTTGAGGCTGCTTTTCAAGACCCTTAAAAACACGCTGCAGACGCTCCCATCGGGCGGAAGTGGGTCCGGCCACAGGCGCTGCAGCCACCTCTGCTTTCCCAGGACTTTGCCAGGGACTCTCCACTCACCAGCCCTGGCGATCCCTAGGAGGCTCCGGCAAACAGCCCTGTGGACAGGGCCTGGTCCTAACTCCTGGGATTCTCCAGGAATGACAAGGACTTGGCGGAAACGTGGTTTGGGAGAGCCTGCCCACCAACCTAGAGCCGATTCACCTTCCAGAACTTCCCAGGAGGATCCGCAAGCCACAGGGCTAAGTCCAAGCACCTCAGGGAAGAAAACCCAGAGGCAGGCAACAGGGGTTTGCAAAACAGCAACAGGCCCAACCTGACCTGGTGGAAGACACCTCCTCCCACGTGGTATGTGGCCCCTGTCCCGGCCATCCGGGCCGCCCTGCTTCAGGGCTGACCTGCCCCTTCCTTTGGGGCCGGGGGTGCTTCGGGCTGTGCCTCCCCCTCAGATCACCCTGGCTTCAGCCCTTGGAGCGCCCTTGGGCCCGGGTGCCCGGGTCGCTTCTCCCGAATCAGGGCCTGCACCCCAGGGACAGAAACTTCCATCCCGCTGAGCCCGAAGCCCACGGAGGAGACAGCGCGGCTTGGGCCTCCAGCCGGCGGTCGGGCAGGCGGCCGCAGAGCCTCGGCCCCTCCCGACGGCCGCAGACCCCAGATCTCCACCCGGACGCAGAGCCCCG
>NW_007067508.1:0-1080 GCF_000164805.1 Carlito syrichta
AAAAAAAAAAAAAAAAAGAATTTTGCTTTGATGTATATGGAATCAGGAAAAGGGCAGTGAAATGCTTCTGGGGACCCAAATCACTCTGGTGGGAGGAGAGGGTTGAAGCTCAGATCTCAAAGGATGAGGTAACTGACTGCATGGTGCAGTTCCCAAAGCCTGGTGTCAGCCTTGTAGGCTCTCAGCAGCAACTTGAATGGAATCACAGGATCCAAAGGGCCAGAGAAGGAAAGGAATGCCTCAGTACATAGACCCAGAGACATTTCCAGTGGCTTCGTGGGCAGGGACTCTACTCTCACTATTTTTGGGAAAATGTGTCAGTTCTTGTCAAGTTAGTATCATCACTTCACTACAGAAAAGTGAACAGCCTGCATTAAGGGTTGGTTTCTGAGCTGGCCAGAGTTTAGGAACGATTCTACCATTTAGAGACATTTGTGGGTTGGAAGAAACTCCGGCTTTCCTTAAATGCATTGCTGCCCTCAATATAATGTCATTGGAAGGTCAGCTCACAAAGTCAATGTGTTGTTTGAGGTATTCCCCGGCAGCCTAGCAGAAGACTTCGCACATATAGGAGCTCAATAAGTATTAGTTGAATGAATGACACAACTCTGCATAGAAATACACTCAGCTGTGAGTTCCTAGGGGTGAGCCTAAATTTAAGGTCTCCCTCTCCTTCCAGGAGTACTGACTGACTACTGATGAGTGATCTAGATCCAGTGGTCTGTGAGGCCCAACTGGGATCAAGCCAGAGGATATAGACCAGCATCTCCCTTCATTGTCTTGCCTCAGGTTCTTTTTGTCTCCGGAAGTTACATAAGCCTATCCCCTGCTTCTCCTGGCTGTGAGCTTCAGGGGTGGCCCCCTTATCATCTTTCTTCATTCTCACTCAGACAGCCTAGCCTAGAGTAGGCAGGAAGTGCCAACAAAAAAACATTGGGATAGCCTTGGGACAGGCTCAGTGACTTCAAAGAGGGCATTTCCTCATCCCTCTAACCTGACCACATTCCTTTTACAGTCTAGAAATCTCTGCCAAATGCTAAAATGCTCAGTGAGGGGAGCTGAGAATCTCTCTCTCTCTCT
>NW_007067509.1:0-1417 GCF_000164805.1 Carlito syrichta
TTTTTTTTTTTTTTTTTGGCAGGGGAGTCAATTTCATTCTGTCACCCAGGCTGGAGTGCAGTGGCACGATCGCGGCTACTGCAGCCTTGACCTCCTGGGTTCAGGTGATCCTTCCGCCTCAGCCTCCAGAGCAGCTGGGACTACAGGTGTGCACCACCACACCAGGCTATTTTTTTTTTTGAGTTGGAGTCTCACTCTGTCACCCAGGCTGGAGGGCGGTGGCACACTCACGGCCACCGCAGCCTCAACCCGCTGGGCTCTGGCGATCCTTCCGCCTCACCCTTCCAAGTAGCCGGAACTACAGGCACACGCGACCACGCCTGACTAATTTTGGGATTTATTGTAGAGATGCGGTCTCACCGAGTTGCCCAGGCTGGTCTCGAACCCGTGGGCTCAGGCCATCCACTCGCCTAGGCTTCCCAAAGTGCTGGGATGACAGGCTGAGCCACTGCGCCTGGGCTTTTTGTGTTTTTTTTTGTAGAGATGAGGTCTTGCTACGTGGCCCCAGCTAGTCTTGAATTTCTGGGCCCAAGCGATCCTCCTGCCTCGGCCTCCCAAAGTGCTGGGATGACAGGCGTGAGTCACCTGCGCCCGGCCTCCCGCTGCCTTCACATCTGCTGTTCCTCTGTCTTGGTATCCTTCGTTTCTCCTTCAGATCTCCTCGGCCAGCCCAAGTCCCACCCGCCTTCTAGGCTGCAAGTAGTAATAAAAATAACAAACGCACACTTACCTCTGTCTCTGTGCCAGGAATATAATTATGGATTCACAAACACTCAGGGCTTTAAGCCTCACAACCCTGAATCGTAGGCATTTTATCATCCCTGTTTTAAAACCGAGGATACTGAGGCACAGAAAGGTTTAGGAGCCCATCCAGAGCTATCCAGCTGACTCAGTTTGTGGTCGAGTTTTCCTTATTTAAATCCTCTGTTGGGCCGGGCGCAGTGGCTCACGCCTGTCATCCCGGCGCTTTGGGAGGCTGTGGCCAGAGAGGATGCTGTGAGCCCAGGAGTTCAAGACCAGCCTGGACAAGGTAGCAAGACATCATCTCTACAAACGTCAAAAAAAATTAGCTGGGAATGGTGGTGAGCAACTGTAATCCCAGCTACTCAGGAGGCTGAGGCGAGAGGGTCGCTTGAGCCCTGGAGGCTGAGACTGTAGTGAGTTATGATTGTGCCACTGCCTCCAGCCTGGGTGACAGAGTCAGACCCTGTCCCTTCAAAACAAACACACAAACAAACAAAACAAAAGCCTCTTTCTGCTGAACAGTCCAGGAAGAAAAAAATAAATAAAGTAAATAACTAAAGCATTTTTAAAAGTCCTCTGTTGTCCGTCTCCTTCCGCTGGGGCAGGGAGCTCGGTCTGTTTTGTCCTCTCTTCTATTGCCGGCTTCTAGAATAGGACCTGGTATCCAGCAGGT
>NW_007067510.1:0-1741 GCF_000164805.1 Carlito syrichta
AGCCCGGGCGTGGTGGCTCATGCCTGTAATCCCAGCACTCTGGGAGGCCAAGGCAAGAGGAGTGTTTGAGCCCAGGAGTTTGAGACTGGCCTGGGTAACATAGCGAGGCCTCCTCTCTACAAAAAAAAACAAGAAAAAAATTAACCAGGCATGGTGAAGCGCCCCTGTAGTCCCAGTTACTTCAGAGGCTGAGACAAAAGGATTGCCTGAGTCCAGGAAGTGAAGGCTGCAGGGAGCCGTGATGATGCCACTGCACTCCAGCCTGGGTGACAGAGTGAGACTCTGACTCCAAAATAATAATAAATATAATGTGACATAAGCAAGGTTCCCGTGGCTTACTTCATAGTTAAGATTCCCTGGAACTTGAAATTAGCTTCAACAGTTGCATATGGTTTCCTCATTAATGGAACTATTAAGTACTGAATTAGAGGAAATTGAGAGTGGAATCAACAAGACCAGCTAGGAGATACACAGAAAATGACTCAGTAGATCAGTTTGTGAATTCCAAAGGAATGATTTTTTTTTAGGAAAAATTTCCTGTTTGCCAGATGGCAGATCTAGTGAAACTATAGCCTGAATCCCTAAATTAGTGAACTCTCCATTCCAGAAGTAATTTTGGGGTCTGAGTCACTGTCAGTATTGACTCCCACAGGCAGAGTAAAGTAGGAAAAGCTTGGATCTTAATGGCTGTATGCTATCTAAAGTGAAATAAAGTGTTAATTCACATAAAGCCATGAAAAAATCCATTTATAATTTAATTCATATAGAATTATATAAAATGTATTTCCAAAAGTGTCAAGGACAATTTATAAAGTGAAATGAAAATGCCTACAGTTCCCCCTAAAGGCCCACCATAGTGAAGAGAGAAGTATATAAAATAAACGCCCTTCACAGACACAGAGAGGAACATCAAGTACCTCTCCTTTGGGAGATTGATGCTACATGCCTCTATTCACCTCTCACACCTAGCCTCCCTTTGGCATGAGTGCATTCCCAAACTCAGGCATTAGTAACATCTCCGAAATTTCTTAGCAGTTACCAAAAGTCCGACTGGAATATCAGTTCTGAATGGCCCTCCTCGGCCTCTCTCTCTCTCCTCTCATCATTCCTTGTGACACTAGTGACCTAATTATAAAGCTGTTTTCAAGTTAGCAAGTGAGGCTGGGCACAGTGGCTCAAACCTGTAATCCTAGCACTTTGGGGGCCAAACGAGAGGGGATTGCCTGAGCTCAGGGGTTCAAGACCAGCCTGGGCAACTTGGTGAGACCTCATCTCTACAATAAATCAAAAAATTAGCCAGGTATGGTAGCACGTGCCTATAGTTCCAGCTACTTGTAAGGCTGAGGAGGAAGAATCGCCCAAGCCCAGCAGGTTGAGGCTGCGGTGGCCATGAGCGTGACATTGCACTCCAGTCTGAACGACAGAGTGAGACACCAACTAAAAAAAAAAAAAAGTTAGCAAGTCCTTTAGCTATACATTTAATTTAATACATAAAAGTAATAAATAGCCGGGCTCAGTGGCTCAGCTTGTAATCCCGCGCCTTTGGGAGGCTGAGGTGAGTGGATTGCCTGAGCCCGCAGGTTCGAGACCCGCCTGGGCAGTGAGACCTCATCTCTACAATAAATCAAAAAAAAATCAGCCGGGCATGGTAGCGCATGCCTGTAATTCTAGCTACTTGGAGGGCTGAGGCAGAAGGATAGCCGGAGCCCAGCAGGTCAAGGCTGCGGTGGCCGGGAGCGGC
>NW_007067510.1:1986-3152 GCF_000164805.1 Carlito syrichta
AGTGGACTGCCTGAGCCCACGGGTTCGAGACCCACCCGGGCAACTTGGCGAGCCCTCGTCTCTACAATAAATAAATAAATAAATTAGCCGGGCATGGTAGCGTGCACCTGTAGTTCTGGCTACTTGGAAGACTGAGGCGGAAGGATCGCCGGAGCCCAGCAGGTTGAGTGTGCCACTGCACTCTAGTCAGGGCAACAGAGTGAAACTCCAACTCAAAAAAAAAAAAAAAAAAAAAAAAAAAAAAAAAAAGTAATAAATAGTAAGATATTAGGAGTCCCATGTTCCAAAGAGAAAACTGAACCCCAGAAAGAATCAGTGGCCACAGTCAATTAGAGTCATAGCAAGTGACCAACTCAGGTCTCCATACTCCAAATCTTGAGCCCACATGCTGGAGTGATAACAAAGAACATGTCAAATACTATAAGTACCTTTCTCCCACTGATGCCTCCTGCTCAAAGATTGACCTTGAATTTGAGCCTAGGTCTTATATTGTGTTTAACTGGATGATTCTGCCTTGAGTTTTCAAAAGAAAACTGACCAGTTATCTTATATTTTGTACCTCTATAATCTGATTTCTAGGATCAGGGCAAATGCCACTTTATTTGCTTATCTTTTGACTGCAGCAAGCTCCCCCTTCCAGGAGCAATATTTCCTGATTATCTAAAAATCTACAGATGAAAGAGACTATGTAAATTACCATTCCAGTTTTTATGTTATTTTTTTTTTTTTTGAGTAGGAGTCTCACTCTGTCGCCCAGGCTGGAGCGCAGTAGCACGCTGCCGGCCACCGCAGCTTCGACCTGCTGGGCTCCAGCGATCCTTCCGCCTCAGCCTTCCAAGTAGCTGGAACTACAGGCACGCACTACCACGCCCAGCTAATTTTTTATTTATTGTAGAGATGAGGTATCGCCAAGTTGCCCTGGCAGGTTTCGAACCCGCGGGTTTCAGCAATCCACTCACTTCAGCCTCCCAAAGCGCGGGATTACAGACTGAGCCACCGAGCCCGGCGAGTTTGTATGTTCTTGATGTCCTCTTGATTTGATACCATTAGCTTCTAGATAAAATGTACATCGTAGCCGGGCTCGGTGGCTCAGCCTGTAATCCCGCGTCTTTGGGAGGCTGAGGTGAGTGGATTGCCTGAGCCCGCGGGTTCGAGGCCCGCCTGGG
>NW_007067510.1:3172-11085 GCF_000164805.1 Carlito syrichta
ATTCCGGCTACTCGGAGGCTGAGGCGGAAGGATCGCCGGAGCCCAGCAGGTCGAGGCTGCGGTGGCCGGGAGCGGCCACTGCACTCCAGTCTGGGTGACAGAGTGAGACTCCAACTCAAAACAAAAAAACAAAACAAAACAAAATGTACATCGTTTCAAAGTGTCCTTTAATACCTTTGGACAATTGTAGCCCACTTCTTCCTTAAATGAACTGAGTATTCATCAAGGGATTCAGCAATGTTTCTTGGAATTATTTCTTTATATTAATCCAAATTAGCACTTTCTTCTCATCATTTGCAAGTTTAATTTTCTCCCAATGAAATGTCGAATATGCACAGAATGAAATTAAATAAAATTAAGTGGTAGTGAGTACATTCAAAACAAATTAGGCCAGGCTCAGTGGCTCAGCCTGTAATCCCAGCACTTTGGGAAACCAAGGCAAGTGGATTGCCTGAGCCTATGCGTTCAAGACCAGCCCGGGCAACTTGGCGAGACCTTGTCTCTACAATAGACCAAAAGTTAGCCAGGCATGGTAGCACGCACCTATAGTTCCGGCCACTTGGAAGACTGAGGCAAAAGGATCACTTGAGCCCAGCAGGTCGACGCTGGGGTGGCCTTGAGCATGTCACTGCTCTCCAGTCTGGGAGATAGAGTTAGATTCCAGCTAAAAAAAAAAATTTAAGGTTGTAACAGTAAGTTTTTACCACAAGAGGGCACTAAAATCCCAGAAGCATAAACAAAAAAACAGTTTTCACAAATCAATCTTGAAGTATTAAGAACAAAATGGAGTACAGGTCATAGTGTCAAACATATTTAGAAAAGCATTCACATGGCTTAATTTATTTTATTTTATTTATATATTTTTTTGAGTTGAAGTCTCACTCCGTCGCCCAGACTGGAGTGCAGTGGCCGCTCCCGGTCACTGCAGCCTCGACCTGCTGGGCTCTGGCGATCCTTCCGAGTAGCTGGAGTTACAGGCGCACGCTACAACGCCCGGCTGATTTTTGATTTATTGTAGAGATGAGGTCTCGCCAAATTGCCCAGGTGGGTCTCAAACCCGTCGGCTCAGGCAATCCACTCACCTCGGCCTCCCAAAGTGCTGGGATTACAGGCTGAGCCACCGACCCCGGCCTTTATTTTCATTTTAAAGATGTGGGGTACAAATCAGGATTAGGTATACAAGTGGTCATCATACAGGTAAAGTTTGGGCCTCCCCTTGGTACCCACTTCACCTGGTTTGAGATCAGGTACCCTTATTGATGTTGTCGTGTCCGCCCCCCCAGTATCCTACTACTGCCAATCCCTTTTTTATAGTATTATGGTCAATGTTCAGGGTCTGCTTATGAGTGAGAATATGTGATACTTAGTTCTTTGGTTCTGTGATAGATCACTGAGTATTATAAACTCTATTTCATCCAAGTTTCTGTGAAGTCCATAATTTTGTACTCTTTATGGCTGTGTAATATTCCATTGTGTATATGCATCACTTTTTTTGTAATCCAATCCAGTCTCGACAGGCAGCATGGGTGTTTCCATGTTTTTGCTATTGTGAGTAATGCTGCAATAAACATGCATGTGCAGGGAATACATAATAAACCTGTCTAAAGTACTTTTGATTTAATAGATCAGAACATAAGAAGTCTCATTAAGTCTAGAGGAGAAGGTCTACTTTTAAGAAAATGGAATTTTAAAAATATTTTCCTTCTAACTCTATACGGAATGAAATGGAATTGGGGTTAGTAAGTAGGGGGAGAGGAACAAAACAGTCAGCCATTGATTTATGGCCTTGAAAGCAGTGATCACAGGACCTTGGGAGAGACCTATAATCTTGCCAAAGTTACTCAGCAACTAAGATCTCAATTTCCTCATTATGAAGACTAAAATGAAGAGCACAGCCGGGCTCGGTAGCTCAGCCTGTAATCCCGCGCCTTTGGGAGGCTGAGGTGAGTGGATTGCCTGAGCCCACGGGTTTGAGACCCGCCTGGGCAGGTGAGACCTCATCTCTACAATAAAAAAAAAAAAAAAAAAATTAGGCGAGCGTGGTAGCGCGCGCCTGTAATTCCGGCTACTAGGAAGGCTGAGGCAGAAGGATCGCCGGAGCCCAGCAGTTCAAAGCTGCGGTGGACGGGAGCAGTCACTACACTCCAGTCTAGGCGACAGAGTGAGACTCCAACTCAAAAAAAAAAAAAAAAATGAAGAGCACATATTAAGTGATCTCTAAGGATTATTTTAGTCCCGCTAGGCTGTGATTTTTGTGGTGTCAGCTACTGGAATGAAGTAGTTGAATTTAAAAGACATTATAGATAGGGAATCAATAAGAATTTGGTGACAAACTGGATATAGAGAAGATGAAGGAAAGAGAAAAAATATATATCAAGGGTGGAAAAGCACTTTGAAAATCGCAAAGTTTTCTACAATGCATAGAACCATAATAATCATTAGTAACCAAATATGCTTCCAAGCCAGCGAGACCACCAGGGTGATACCACCACTGAAGCAAATTAAAATCAGAAAAGTAGAGGATAAGAGAGAAAATGGCTTGCCTTTCACATGCTAATCTACCCACCCCCCCACCTCTCTTGATTATTGAGATGGAATTTACCACCAAGTAACAGACCGGAGAGAATTCCCTTATTTTCATGCAGCTTCTGTCTTTAGTCTTAGAGTCAGAAAACACTTCCTGGGGAGGCAAAGAAAATAGCTATTCAAATTTGGTAATTAGAAAGATTTCCTATCTTGTAAAGCCTGTTCTGATAGTTATCAGATCTAACCTATAGCTTTTTTTTCCCCCCTGAAAATCAGAAATAGAAAAGTTAATCAGGAAGAAATAACATTTAAAACTGATCAGAAAGTAAAATATATTTACACTTATGTTTCAAATCCAATGTTAGACTATAGGAAACTGGGTCACCTTTGAAGAGCCTGGAAGGTTTTTGGCCTAAACAAGCATGCCACTGTGTGGTTCAGAATTCTTCCTGGAGTCATGGGCATGAGGTTGGTCATCTCTGAGAGATGACAGCACACCCTCACAGGTTCACTAAGTGGGGCAAGGAAAAAGGGTTTCCTGCTACTCGAATCAGCTATCAGCGGAGTTGAATGGAAAGAGACAGACCAATCTCTGGAGTTAATTGTCACCTCGGCCTCTGTAAAAGGGTTTGGAGAACATTAATTAAGAAAATATTTTCCTGGCCGGGCTTGGTGGCTCAGCCTGTAATCCCAGCACTTTGGGAGGCCAAGGCAAGTCGATTGCCTGAGTCCGTGGGTTCAAGACCATCCCAGGCAGCTTGGCGAGACCTCATCTCTACAATAAATCAAAAATTAGCCAGGTGTGGTAGCGTGTGCCTGTAGTTCCGGCTACTTGGAAGGCTGCGGTGGAAGGATGGCCAGAGCCCAGCAGATGGACACTGGGGTGGCTGTGAGCATGCCACTGCACTTCAGCCTGGGTGACACAGTGAGACTCTAACTCAAAAAAAAAAAGAAAATTTTCCCAATAGATGAAAAACATAACTCAGGCATACTCATCTACTCTTGCTAAAAGGTTTTGCAATGCATTGTGCAGTGCTTAATGAAAATAAAACGAAAAAGAAATTTTTAGTTGACTATAAATAGAAAAAAGTCTCATTTTTCTGACTTAATGTTACAATTTCTGTGTAAATCAGAACCACATCTAACACAGTCTTTAGAAGGATTACATATCAGCCGGGCTTGGTGGCTCAGCCTGTAATCCCGCACCTTTGGGAGGCTGAGGTGAGTGGATTGCCCAAGTCCGTGGGTTCGAGACCCGCCTGGGCAGGCAAGACCTCATCTCTCAATAAAATCAAAAAATTAGCCAGACATGGTAGCGCGCGCCTGTAATTCCGGCTACTTGGAAGGCTGAGGCGGAAGGATCGCCGGAGCCCAGCAGGTAGAGGCTGCGGTGGTCGCGAGCGGCCACTGCACTCCAGTCTGGGCGACAGAGTGAGACTCCGACTCAAAAAAAAAACCAAAAACCAAGAAGGATTACATATCAAAATCAAACCTTTTACATTTTAGTCTTTTTTCTTTATATATTATCACTTCTTGATCTATAGATTGTACCCATTTTATAATGATATGGCTACAAGCACAAGAGATTCACGCTATGATCTAGTCAGCAAAGTGTAAAGTACAAGACATTCACAAATGAGAAGCTCCATGATTTCAATTACTAAGAACCCATAGTCCAAAAATCATGGATTACTATTTAAATAAATGAGTAACTGCCCAGGAGTGAACTACTCTAAGCTAATTCTGTGCTTCCAATTCCTCTTCTATAAAATCAGAGATGGTATTAAGCTCCTACTTCAAAGGATTCTTGTGAACAGTCAATAAATTAGTGCTCATAAAATGCCTGGACCTGTAAACCAGGCTCGGGGGCTTAGTCTGTAATCCCGGCTCGGTGGCTCAGGCTGTAATCCCGCGCTTTGGGAGGCCGAGGTGAGTGAATTGCCTGAGCCCATGGGTTCGAGACCCGCCTGGCTAACTTGGAGAGATCTCATCTCTACAATAAATCAAAAAATTAGCCGGGCATGGTAGTGTCTGCCTGTAGTTCTGGCTACTTGGAAGGCTGAGGCAGAAGGATCGCCAGAGCCCAGCAGCTCGAGACTGCAGTGGCCGGGAGCAGCCACTGCACCCCAGTCTGGGTGACAGAGTGAGACTCAAACTCAAAAAAAAAAAAAAAAAAGGCCTGGACCTGTGTGTTTCCATGGTGATTTGTCGATATAGATTCTCAATTCTATTAGATAGTTACTGATAAGAGATGTCACTGGGCCAGGCACGGTGGCTCACACCTATAACCTCAGCAATTCAGGAGGCTGAGATGAGGATTGCCTGAGCCCACAGATTCAAGACCAGCCTGGCCAACTTGGCGAGACCTCATCTCTACAATAAATGAAGAAAAATTAGCTGGACGTGGTGGGGCATATCTGTGGTTCCAGCTATTTGGAAGGCTGAGGCTGAAGGATTGCCTGAGTCCAGCAGGTCAAGGCTGCAGTGGCCGTGAGTACGCTATCGTACTCACCCCTATCATGAAGAGACCTCAGAAAAGCAACAACCTAAACTGTCAGCAACAACATGATACAATTTGGGAACTGCAGGTTGACATGATTACAGTTTTTTTAAAGTAGTGGCACTCATGAATTCTAAGAAAACTTCCCAAGACCTAACTTTTCATTATTTTATCAGCCTAGCTCAAAGAATCTCTTACTGGAGTGTTCGTGATCACGATGGTTTCATGGTTCCTCAGCTGCCATCGCAAACAGCTTCCATCGCAAACAGCTTCCTATGGTCATAGTCAGTTCTCTCAGGCTTACCAAGTCCTTTGATACCAATAAACATCACTCTTATAGATATCAGAAAGATACGATCCCACTGTGAATTTTGTTTTACAGATCAATTTCTTAGAATTTTAGAGAATCGATTCCCCTAAAGCCTGATAGTTCTATGTGAATTGATAACCAAATTGTTGCTGAGCTGATAGTATTGAACGGGCAAAACCATAAACCCCAGCAAGATTTTGTATCCTGTCATGTTCGACCTGAGATAGCCAAGTGCTCTAACCCTCACATTCTGCTAAGTGGAAACCTAGAAAGGATAAATCTTCAAAGTATATGCTGTGACACACAATTCTAAAGTGATCTGACACTGACTCCTATATTCAGGCCTACCTGTCTTTGTTTGCAAAGAAATATCAAAATTTGAGTTTATTATGTTTCACTATAGTTGTTTTTTTTGGTTTTTTTTTTTAATTGGAGTCTCACGGTTGCCCAGACTGGAGTGCAGTGGCCGCTCCCAGCCACCGCAGCCTCGACCTGCTGGGCTCCGACGATCCTTCCACCTCAGCCTTCCAAGTGGCCGGAACTACAGGCACACGCTACCACGCCCGGCTGATTTTTGATTTATTGTAAAGATGAAGTCTTGCTGCCCAGGCGGGTCTCGAACCCGCGGGCTCAGGCAGCCACTCACCTCAGCCTCCCAAAGGCGCGGGATTACAGGCTGAGCCACCGAGCCCGGCTCAGTTATATATTTCTAAAGTCAATCTAAAGTCCCTTGTAAATAAAAAACAGAGGTAGCTAACTGTTAACTTGAGGGCTGAGTTGGGTCCACATTATGTTTTTGTTGTTTGTATTGTAGGGGTTTTTTTTGTGTGTGGCTAGATTATACTAAAAACTTTAAATTAGTTTCCAGTGGTTAAATGACTTCATATGAAAGTGTAATTTCTAAAGTCTCTCCAAAAAACATGGCACACAAGGCCTGCTTTCCCTCAGGAAGCTCCTGACTAGAGCACTGTCATGTGGCTGCCACCCGTCAACTCTCACTGTAAGGGCCCCCTGTTTCCACCTATGTTACCCTTGCCACTGTATGTACTGAGTTAGTAATCACTTCCCTAAAGCTGCCCAAGAAAACGTGCTAGACCAGGAAGAGTGAAATGTCCTATAAAAATAGGAGTGGAGATTTGGGAGGATTAATAGAATACTGGAATGACAAGTTTTTATTTTTGGAGTCAGGGTCTCACTTTTTCACCCAGACTGGTGTGCAGTGGCACAATCATGGCTCACCACAGCCTCGACCACCTTGGCTCAGGCGATCCTCCAGAGTAGCTGGGACTACAAGTACATGCCGTCATGCCTGGCTACTTTTTGTATTATCATTATTTTTAATTTATTTTTATTTTTTGAGTCGGAGTCTCACTGTCCCCCAGACTGGAGTGCAGTGGCACGCTTCCAGCCACCGCAGCCTCGACCTGCTGGGCTCCGGCAATCCTTCCGCCTCAGCCTTCCAAGTAGCTGATACTACAGGCGCACGCTACCACGCCCGGCTAATTTTTGATTTATTGTAGAGACGAGGTCTCGCCAAGTTGCCCCAGCGGGTCTCAAACTCGCTGGTTCAGGCAATCCACTTGCCTCGGCCTCCCAAAGTGCTGGGATTACAGACTGAGCCACCAAGCCCAGCCTATCATTATTTTTTAAAAAGACAAGGGCTCAGTGTGTTGCCCAGGCTGGTCTCTAACTCTTGGACTCAAGCAATCCTCTTACCTTGGCCTCCCAAAGTGCTGGGATTACAGGTGTGAGCCACTGCATCTGGCCTGGAATGACAAATTCTAACATGATAATGGTGGTCACCTCTAGAAATGGAGACAGAGAAGGAGGAGAAGACTTACTTTTTACCTTAAATTCTTACATCCCAATAATTCACAGGTGGGGAAAATCTAAGACAAAAATTTAAAGGCCTCCTGAGCACTGTGGCTCACCTTTGTAATCCCAGCACTTTGGGAGGTGGAGGTGAGAGGATTGTATGAGCCCACGGGCTTGAGACCAGCCTGGGCAACATGGTGAGACCTCATCTCTACAACAAATCAAAAAATTATCCGGGCATAGTGGTGCATGTCGGTAGTTCCAGCTACTTGGAAGGCTGAGGTGGAAGGACCGCCCGAGCCCAGCAGGTTGATTCTGCGATGACTGAGATCACGCCACTGCACTCCAGCCTGGGTGACAGAGTGAGACTCCAATTCAAAAAAAAAAAAAAAGAAAGAAGGAAAGTAGTTAATATTTACTTTGTCAGGATTTTATTTTATTTTATTTTTTGAGCTGGAGTCTTACTCTGAATCCCAGGCTGTTGCGCAGAGACGTATTCCAAGGATCTAAGAGACAGTGATGTATGAAAATTCTCTCCCAAGAATACATAATTCTTTACTAGAATGAAAAGACCCCTATTAATTTAGTTGAACAAGCTTCTCCTCTCCTTGTTGACCTCTTTCAAACTTTTATGAGAACAAAGGCATTCAAGAAATAGAGTAGATTGTCCTTGATTTGGGGTATTCAAGAAACACCAAGGGCCCCTGCTCAGGGACTTTGATCATTTCCCACATTTGGTGAGACAAACTACAGAGATGAATC
>NW_007067510.1:11105-12551 GCF_000164805.1 Carlito syrichta
GGGCTCAGGCAGTCCACTTGCCTCGGCCTCCCAAAGTGCTGGGATTACAGGCTGAGCCACGGAGCCCAGCTGTTGCCCAATCTTCATCCTAGTATGTTATTGGATTTCTCCCTGCAATGCACTCTGTACTCTAATGTAATTTGTTTGATTTCTTGTCTATGAAGTAATGGTGAGTAAGTTTATGAGAGTACTGATTCTCTGTTAGATGTGTTGAATTATTATATTAACTTCAAGTGTCTTAACATTTATTGGATTACAATTCAACAAATATGTGTTGATGACTTGCTTTATAAAGGCTATATGCTACTAATATATATACAATAGCATTTGTTCATTCATTAAGCCCCTAGGCAGGTATATTATTTGGCAATATTTTGTGCCAGGCACTGTGTAAAAACTGGAGTTGAAAAAGAGAAAAGTAGTGATTTCTGTCCTCTTTTTCTCACAATCTGTCAGATTTAAGCTGTTGACTAGGGACAGGATACAGATGGTGGATTTTGTGGGAGGATTTTGGTATTATCACTAGAGTAGTTAGTTCTGGGAATGCAGAGTGATACATTCTTGGGAAAATAACATCTCATAATAAAGTAACTGCTACTACTACTACTACTAACATTTATTGAATACTCTCATGTCCCACATGTATATACATGATTTATAATCTCTGTATATACATGATCTATAATCTCCACAATAATCTTGTAAGTGTATGGGGAGAAAATGTAATATTGTTTCCTCACCCAATGGCTGACACCCCTATAACAAAAGACAAATTTACAAGAGAAAAGCATGACAAATTTATTTAACCAAAGTTATACATGACATGAGTGCCTTCAGAGGTAGAGGTTCAAAGCCCAAGAAAAACTATTTTTATGCTTAGGTTTGATGAAGAATGGACAGTTGTGTAGAGTATGGACAAAAGGGAGTGTGACCTGATGGTAATAAACTGGGGGAGACTTAGTAAGGTCTGTTTGTTCCGATTCTTCTTGGCCTCTCTGTGTACCACTCTTTTTCTCTGGGTATAGGTCAGGACATCTGTCATATGAGGTCTTCCAAAGAGAAAGGAGGTGAGAGTTTAGAGGGACTTTCTGCTTCTATGATTTTCTCCATTGTTTTTAGTTTAAAATACTCAGTATGCCAAGGTACCATACTTTGAGTAGTGTCTCCTGCACTTCATCAAAGTTAATAGTAAAAATTGCTGACATTTATTGAGTGCTTACTAAATAAAAAAAGAAAAGGAAAGGAAAGCATGAGATACTGTGCTAAATGCTTTAGGTAAATTTTCTTTTCTTTTCTTTCTTTTTTTAAAATTTTTATTTATTGTAGAGATGAGGGCTCGCCAAGTTGCCCAGGTTGGTCTCAAACCTGCGGGCTCAGGCAATCCTCTCACCTGGGCCTCCCAAAGTGCTGGGATTATAGGCGTGAGCCTCTAGGCCTGGCCTACTT
>NW_007067510.1:12571-15019 GCF_000164805.1 Carlito syrichta
GGCACTGGCTTCTCCTGCAGGTTGCCTGCCTTGGAGATATGAGGTGGGGAGAGGATGACACAGGCTCCAGTTTGTCCTGTAGGTTTCCATTTGTCCCTGCTCTTCCTGTCTTCATATAATGGATTTCTTCCTGACCACTGTCACATTGACCTCACATGACCACAGGCCCCCCACACAGCAGAGAGGCAGCAGCCTTCCACAGTTTGTCACCAGATCCCCCAAATGTATAAGGCCTACTTTCTTTTTTTTTTTTTTTGAGTTGGAGTCTCACTCTGTCGCCCAGACTGGAGTGCAGTGGCCGCTCCCGGCCACCGCAGCCTCGACCTGCTGGGCTCCGGCGATCCTTCCGCCTCAGCCTTCCAAGTAGCTGGAACTATAGGCGCGCGCTACCACACCTGGCTAATTTTTTGATTTATTGTAGAGATGAGGTCTCGCCAAGTTGTCCAGGTGTGTCTCGATCCCGCGGGCTCAGGCAATCTGCTCACCTCGGCCTCCCAAAGCGCTGGGATTACAGGCTGAGCCACCGAGCCCGGCTATTTCTTATTTTTTAGTTGGAGTCTCACTCTGTGACCCAAGCTGGAGTGCAGTGGTATAATCACAGCTCACTGCACCCTCAATATCTTGGGCTCAGGGAATCCTTCTGCTTTGGCTTCCAGAGTAGCTGGGACTACAGGTGCATGCCAACACATCTGGTTAATTTTTTTCTCCCTCCCTCCCTTCCTTCCTTCCTTCTCCTTTATGTAGAGACAAGATCTCCTTATGCTGCCTAGCAAGCAATCTTCTTTCACCTCAGCTTCCCTAAGTGCTAGGATTACAGGTGTGAGCTACTATATCTGGCCAGATTTTCTTGTTTCTTACTACAATCCTACGCAGGAGGTAGAATTATTACTTTACAAATAAGAAAACTAAGGTATAGAGATGTTAAACAACTTGTTGAGGGTCACATACTGAGGAAGAATTAGGGATTTGCATCTGGGCAGTCTGACTTCAAAGCCTGTTCTTTTATTCTATTAACCCATTTTATGAAAGGAAAAATTGAGGCTTAGAGATGAGAACTGATTTACCCAAGGTTACCGAAGGTAATCAGTAGAACATGAGACAAGTACAGTCCTGTCTGATAGTAAAGCCTGCTGGCTTTAATTTTTCTATTCCAGTGGCTGGGCTCAGTAATCCCAGCACTTTGGGAGGCCGAGGAGAGTGGATTGCTTGAGTCCGAGGGTTTGAGATCAGCCCGGGCAATTTGGCAATACCTCCTCTCTACCAGAAAAAAAAAAAAAACAAAAATAGCTGGGCTGGTAGTGCATGCCTGTAGTTCTGGCTGTGGCAGATGGATGGCCGGGGCCCAGCAGGTTGAGGCTGCAGTGGCCGTGAGCGTGTCACCGCACTCCAGCCTAAGAGACAAAGTGAGACTCCAACTAAAAAAACAATTTTTTTTCTATTCCATACTGACTCTGCTGGGTGCTATTTATAGCCATTAAAAAGAATAAGAATTACACTTTCTTTTTCGTTTTTTTTTTTTTGAGTTGGAGTCTCACTCTGTCGCCCAGACTGGAGTGCGGTGACACGCTCCCGGCCACCGCAGCCTCGACCTGCTGGGCTCCAGCGATCCTTCCACCTCAGCCTTCCAAGTAGCTGGAATTACAAGCATGCACTACCACGCCTAGTTGATTTTTTGGTTTATTGTAGAGATGAGGTCTCGCTGCCCAGGCGGGTCTCGAACCCGCGGGCTCAGGCAATCCACTCACCTCAGCCTCCCAAAGGCGCAGGATTACAGGCTGAGCCACTGAGCCCAGCTCACTCATATAGTTGTTACATAAAAAAGAAAGTGTAAGCCGGGCTCGGTCGGCCACTGCACTCCAGTCTGGGCGACAGAGTGATACTCCAACTCAAAAAAAAAAAGAAATAAAGAAATATATAACTGGGAAGGCCTTTCAAAATTATCTGGTGCAATCTATTTCATTGCAAAAGGAAACTGGAACCCAGTAAAGGGTTATGGCTACAGTGCAGGTGAACCAATGTCAACCAAGGACTAATTACTGTACCAGGCCAATGACACAGATGGCTCTATCCTTATGGAAGAGAGAACCTGTGAGCAACTGGAAGCAGTTTTACCCATGTCTATGCAATAATAGAAGATTTGACAAAGTACAAAAATAGAATGAAGAAGGAAGCAATCAACTCCCAGGCAGCCACTTAATGCCATCGTCACAACCTAGTTTCCCTGCTTCTCTAGCCCTAAGTTCTACCTCCTACAGGGTACTTTCTCCAGCCCCCAAAACCAACTCCAACCCCTCCCTCCAAGAAAATGTGGCAGTACACGTGACCACACTCACAATGTGGAGGAAAGCCACCAGCATTTAGAATGCTATAGAATGTGAAAGGGAAGAAACACTTAGCCCTAATTTTTTTTTTTTTTTGAGTTGGAGTCTCACTGTCACCCAGACTGGA
>NW_007067510.1:15155-18649 GCF_000164805.1 Carlito syrichta
TCACCTCAGCCTCCCAAAGGCGCGGGATTACAGGCTGAGCCACCGAGCCCGGCTAGCCCTGAATTTTTTAAAATATTGCCAGATGCAGTGGCTCACACCTATAAGCCCAGCACTTTGGGAATCTGAGGCAGGAGGATTGCTTGAGCTCAGGAGTTGGAGACCTGTCTGGGTAACACAGTGAAACTTTGTCTTTACAAAAAAATTTTTTTAAATAGCAGGGCATAGTGGTGCACACCTGTAGTTCCAGCTACTAGAGAAGTGTAAGGATTGTCTAAGCCCAGGAGATCGGGGCTACAGCGAGCTGTTATCATGCCACTGCACTACAGCCTGGGTGACTGAGTGAGACCCTGACTCAAACACAAAAAAATGAAAATATAGTGGCAAGCTAATACAGCACTGGAATGCAGAAAGCTGCTGTCTGGTCCTGGCTCAGCCATTAACTAGCTAAAGGACTAAGCAAATATGTAAACCCATGAGGTTAGACCTAAAGGTGATCTGAGGAGGTGATTCTAGGACTTTTTATGAGACTCCACTGAAGTTCAAAGAAGAAAGATAGCACCGTGGGAAGGAAATGTCAGGGGAAACCTTTCTGAGGAACTGTGGATCAGATTAGGCCCTAAAGGATGAGAAGAATTAAAGAAGGGGGGCGGGGAAGGGATGAATTCAGAGGAGGGGGAAGCAGAAGAAAACAGCTTTAGCAAAAACTTAGGCACAGGAATGCACCCAGAGATAGGCTAAGGTGTGGAGGGAGTTCACACCAGATGGCAGAGATCTTATCTCTAAGGTAGGAAGTGAGGCCAGCTGCATAAAGAATCCCAAGGGAGGTGTTAAGAACTTCAGAAGTGGGGAGAGATCTTTGGACCTTTCTTGTGGGGGAAGTGGAGGATGCTGGTGACTCAGCAAGGGATGTTGCAGCACAGCTGGGACACCTGCTTAGTGTGGCCTGTGAAATGTGAGGGAGTTACTTTACCATTAATACAAAGACCAGGGAGAGAGCAGTTTGGGGCATACTCTGGTGTTTTTGCTCCCCTTCTCAGGACTCATTACCCAAGGGTAAACGACCACTAAAGCCAGGACTGATACACATGGTACAACCTGATCCCCACTCCCAAATTTAAGGGGAAAGGGATCCCTTAGTCTACACCAACACTATGTTGGGAACCTCACTCTGGGCTCCTCATTGTCTTCACTGGATTGCTAACATCGCTATCTGATCCTCTAAAACCCCACCAACCCTCCTTGAGGATGTGTGGATGCGTGTGTTTGGTGAGTCTTCTGCTCACACCCTTGAGAGACTGCGTGGATGTATATCTAGTCAGTGGGCCATGAAGATGAGGCAAGAGAATCACTTGCTCTCGGACTCATTAATTGTTAAGCAAAAGGCGCCTCTTCATTCTAGCCTGGGCCTTTGGGCCTTCCTCTCTCTCCTTCTAAGCAACACCTCCTGGCTATGACTAGGTCTTCCAGCATTGGTCTTCCAATAAGCCTGGTTCCTTACTGTCCTCAGGTCTCTATCCCATAGTCTTTTCCTCTAGCTCCAGGCCGTTTTCTTTTTTAGAGCGCCTCAGTGCCTCCCAAAGCCTCACAAAAGCTCTTCTCCTGGACTCAAAGAGCGAGTCTTGCTTCATCTGCTGATATTTGAAGGACGGCAGGAAGGCAGTAGAAAGAGCTTTGCATAGAAAGACTGTTCTGGAAGGTGGCAGAAGAAATCTTTGAGCCCATAGATATTACAGTTGGGCAGACTAAATAGATGGATGGCACACAGTCATGCACTGATTAACGACAGGGATACTTTATGAGAAATGCATCATTAGGTGATTTCATCACTGTGCAAACATCATAGACTGTACTTAAACAAACCTAGATGGTCTAGCCTATTACACACCTGGGCTAGATGGTATAGCCTATTGCTCCTAGGCTACATACCTGTATAACACATTCCTGTACTGAATATTGTAGGCAACTGTAACACAATGGAAAGTGTGTATCTAAACATAAAAAACGTACAGTAAAAATACGGTATAAGCTGGGCTTGGTGGCTCAGCCTGTAATCCGGTGCCTTTGGGAGGCTGAGGTGAGTGGACTGCCTGAGTACACGGGTTCGAGACCCGCCCGGGCAACTTGGCGAGACCTCATCTCTACAATAAATCAAAACTAGCCGGGCGTGGTAGCGCGCGCCTGTAGTTCCAGCTACTTGGAAGGCTGAGGTGGAAGATCGCCGGAGCCCAGCAGGTCCAGGCTTCAGTGGCCGGGAGCAGCCACTGTACCCCAGTCTGGGTGACAGAGTGAGACTCCAACTCAAAAAAAAAAAAATACGATATAATTTTATGGGCCACTTTCATATGTGCAGTCTGTCATTGATCAAAACATTGGTCTTTTTTGTTTTTTTTTTGAGTTGGACTCTCACTCTGTCACCCAGACTGGAGTGCAGTGGCCGCTCCTGGCCGCCACGGCCTCGACCCACTGGCCTCCGGCGATCCTTCCACCTCAGCCTTCCAAGTAGCTGGAACTACAGGCACGCGCTACCATGCCCGGCTAATTTTTTGATTTATTGTAGAGATGAGGTCTCGCCTGCCCAGGCGGGTCTCGAACCCGCGGGCTCGGGCAATCCACTCACCTCAGCCTCCCAAAGGCGCGGGATTACAGGCTGAGCCACCGAGCCTGGCTGATCAAAACATTGCTATATGGCACATGATTGTATGCACACCCATATGATATATATGCATGTATACTACATAATGATGTTCATGTTATAGATATCATTCAAACATAATATGACATATATACAATAGCAAACAGTATATCTAGTTAAAAGGTAGTGTATGCTAAGATTCTTGTCTGCAACCATGACAACACATTCAGGCCTAAGTGCATAAAAATCTGAAGGGTACTTTTTTTAAGCTTTTTTTTTTTAAGTGAGATTTTGTCCAAGGGTCTTCATTTTTCTTTGTCTTTCCTTGATGGGTTCAATCACAAACACATGGGCTTGGAGCAAGACATTCTAGGGGCTTTCTATAAATAACTGCTGACTCCTGTAATTACTCTTCAGTTTACCAGAAATTTACAGATAAAGTAAATCCTAAGAATATTCACACTCAGCCGGGCTCGGTGGCTCAGCCTGTAACCCCGCGCCTTTGGGAAGCTAAGGTGAGTGGATTGCCTGAACCTGTGGGTTCGAGACCCGCCTGGGCAGCGAGACCTCATCTCTACAATAAATCAAAACTAGTCAGGCGTGGTAGCACGCGCCTGTAGTTCCAGCTACTTTGAAGGCTGAGGCGGAAGGATTGCCAGAGCCCAGCGGGACGAGGCTGTGGTGGCCGGGAGCAGCCACTGCACTCCAGTCTTGGCGACAGAGTGAGACTCCAACTCAAAAAAAAAAAGAATATTCACACTCTACATCACGGAAACAAACAGGTGCTCATGATCACTAAGGGTAAGCAAAAAAGTTGGGCTTGGGGGCATCATTCTTGAGTTTCTTTTTTTTTTTTTTTTTT
>NW_007067511.1:0-2668 GCF_000164805.1 Carlito syrichta
CCTGCAGCCGGGTCTCCCCCCTCCTCCACCCCGGGCTCGAGTCTGTGCGGTGACCGACCGCCTACAAAGTGTGCCAGTTCGTGGGCACTTGACCCGCGAGCCTGCCGGGCACACGGTGCTTGCGAGTGTTTCCGTCAGAGCCCGTGTGTGCCCTGTGGGCGTGAGCGGATGTGCCCGTGCTATGTGGCCCCGGCGCAAAGCCGAGCGTTGATAACCTAATCTGAGTCATGGCTCCAAGCACCTGCCGCCCGGGTGACTCCTGTCCCCTGCCCAGGGCCTCCCTCCAGGGGTCTGTGCTGCCCGGTGTGGTTTCAGCTCGACCCACATAACCAATCCGTGGTAAGGCCATTGCTGCTCCCATTCTACAGATGAGCAGACTGAGGCACACCTGTAGAGAAACAAGCGAGGACACTGGAGGCTGCATCTGACTTCCCACCTAGCTTTCAGCCTCAACAGGGAGAAGCAGCCTCCAGCTGCTTTTTAAGATGTGGGTGAAGGCCAGAGTCAAACCGGAGACCACACACATACATCTATATTCATGTTCAAAAAGACCAAGTGTGCGTCCATGTATGTAGCATCTGTGTATTTGTGGATGCCGCACGTGCATATGGTGCCCCTACGTGCGGCAACTCTAGCCCCAGAGTCCCAGGGCCTCCCAGGGGTCACATGACCCAGGGGTCACATGGGTGGCTCTGTCTAGTCTCACACAAAGCGGTGGGTTTGGGGCTAGCCTGGGGGCAGGGGACTTCGCCTGGCTCCTCCATGGTCCACGGGGGCTCGGCCTCATGCCCTGCAGTGCTCGCTCCCTCTGCCAAACCCATCTTCCTGGCTGTGCGCAGGGGCTCACGCCTGTCGTCCCAGCACTTTGGGAGACCCAGGAGGGAGGATTGCTGGAGTCCAGGAGCTCAAGACCAGCTTAGACAACATAGCGAAACCGCCCTACAAATTTTTTTTTAAATATAACCAGGTTGGCCGGGCTCGGTGGCTCAGCCTGTCGTCCCAGCACTTTGGGAGGCCGAGGCAAGTGGATTGCCTGCGCCCATGGGTGCGAGACCAGCCCGGGAAGCTTGGTGAGACCTCGTCTCTGCAATAAAATTAAAAAATAGCCAGGCATGGTAGCACGCGTCTGTAAGTTCCGGCTACTCAGAAGGTTGAGAGGGAAGGATCACTGGACCCCAGAAGGTCGATGCTGGGGTGGCCGTGAGCGTGCGTGCCACTGCATTCCAGCCGGGGCGAAGGAGCGAGATTCCAACTCAAAAAATAAATAAATAGCCAGGCATGGCGGTGCCTGCCCGCAGTCCCAGCTACTCGGGAGGCTGAGGCAGAAGGATCGCCTGAGCTCAGGAGGCCGAGGCTGTGGTGAGCTGCAATTGTGCTTTTACACTCCAGCCTGGGCGACAGAGTGAGACTCCTACTCAAAAAACCCAGCCACAGTCACTTATCTTTCCAATCTGCCGTCTCTCCAAGAGCCGGAGGGGTCCGGGAAACCTCCCCTGGAGGACCCAGGGCTGCCTGGCTGCTCTCTCTCCATGCTGGGCCCTGGTGCATTAAAACCTAAACAACAAGCCGGCTGGGTGGCTCAGCCTGTCATCCCGTGCCTTTGGGAGGCTGAGGTGAGTGGATTGCCTGAGTCCGCGGGTTTGAGATCCGCCTGGGCAACTTGGCGAGACCTCATCTCTACAACAAATAAGAAATTAGCTGGACGTGGTAGCTCGCACCTGTAGTTCCAGCTGCTTGGAAGGCTGAGGCGGAAGGATCGCCGGAGCCCAGCAGGTCGAGGCTGCGGTGGCCGGGAGCGGCCACTGCACTCCAGTCTGGGCGATGGAGTGAGACTCCAACTCAAAAAAAAAAAAAAGAAAACACCGGAACAACAGAAACTCAGCCATGCCTGTCCTAGCTCCAGGCTGCTCTCACACAGGGTTAGGGTTGGGGTTAAGATTCCCGTTGTGCAGACAGGCAGACCGAGGCCCAGAATGGCTGGGGCAGAGGGCTGAGACCATGCCCGTCTGCTCCCCCATTTCCGCAGACCCCGACACAAGAGTACGGGCGGTGGCAAGGGGTTAGTTGCCCTGTGGTCGCAAGCCCCACCCCTCCGGAGCTTTCTGCTGGTCGGAGGAGTGGCCAGCCCTTGGTGGGGGAGGGGTGGACTCCCGGCCACCTTGCCCTTGGCCCAGAGTCAAGGACCCAGGGGGCCTTCAGAAGCCGTAGTGCTGTCAGGCCTCTGCCGCTGGGGCCGGTGACCGGGCCTCACAGCCGCTGGGAGTTGGCGCCCTTGTGTCCCGCCCTGCCGACGGCAGCCCCTCCGACGGGAGTCCGAGGTGCCGAGGTGCCCGGCCTCTGGGGCCAGGGCCGTGGGGCTGCCCGGGCAATCCTGGGGCTGCCGGCCTCAGCCCATCCCCCACACCAGGCTCCTCTCCCCTTGTCTGGGGAGGAAGTGGAAGCCCAGAGAAGGGCGGAGACTGCTCCCAGGTTGCGTGGGGGGATGGGGAGGTGACTGCTTCCAGGTGGCCCAGAGGCGGGAGACTGCCCCCAGGTCGCCACAAGTGACGCCCCCAGATCGCCCAGGAGAGGGAAGAGGCGAGGATCCGAACCGGCTCAATTGGGAGACTGAGGTGAGTGGATTGCCTGAGCCCGCGGGTTCGAGACCCGCCTGGGCAGCGAGACCTCG
>NW_007067511.1:2860-7378 GCF_000164805.1 Carlito syrichta
CCCTCCAGTCTGGGCGACAGAGTGAGACTCCGACTCAAAAAAAAAAAAGCTGACTCTGCCCCACCCACCGTGCCCAGACACTCCCTGCCCGGGCGAGGAGCGCCCCTTGCCGGCCAGATCTGGGCGCGTCTCCCCAGAGCAGCCCAACCCCAACGCCGGGTCTTGGGGTTGACTGGTGCACATGGAGGATGCAGCCACCCCGCGAAGACAGCAAGCGAAGGGGTGGAGGAGCAGAGAGGAGGGAAGCAGAAAACCCACCCGTTGTGGGCGGAGCTCTGCCGCAAAGGCCGGTGCCCACCACACCAGGCGGTGCCCGGGGCCCCGCTGACAGCGCGTTCGCAAAGGCCAGGCCTCCCTTTCTTGGGCCCCTGAGCTGTTGTGTCTTCAGGCCCGTGGTCACCCTCGCCACCGTCTGCGTGGGTCACTCCCTGCCCCCTGGCCACCCCTGCCCATGTCTCCGTCCTCTCCCTGGGGTTCAGGCGCCCACACTGCGGACACAGCCCCCAGCCTTTATTGGAGTCAGGGTCTCGCTCTGCCGCCCAGGCTGGAGTGCAGCGCATGGTCCCAGCTCACCCCAGCCTCGACCTCCCGGGCCAGGTGATCTTCCCGCCTCAGCCTCTTGAGCAGCTGGGCCTCCAGGTGTGCGCCACCACGCCCGGCTAATTTTATCTATTTATCTTTTTGTAGAGATGAAGTCTCACAATGGTGCCCAGGCCAGTATCAAGCACTGGATCTCAAGCAGTCCTCTCTCTTTGGTCTCCCAAAGTGCTGGGATTACAGGCGCGCACCTCCACGCTTGCCTTCCTGACCCATTTTCTGCCCAGACTCTGCCCTCTGTGCCAGCCACCGGAGGGGGATGATGGGGCTGGTGGGGCTGGCCGGTCCACCTTTGAGCCCCACTCCCGGGCACCCCTCTGGGCCGCGGAGCTCTCGCGACTTTGTTTAGACTCCTGACCCCAATTATCCCAGAGACGGTGCTGAGGAAGGAGAACCCCAAGCCACACCCGGGCAGCCGCCTCCTCCCGGCAGCCTGACTCTTGGAGCACACACACGGAAGCCACAGGGCAGGCTCAGAGATGTTTGGGGTCCCCTTCGGAAAGGCGCCTGGGTCCAGCCTGTCCACGGTAGACGATATACGAGCACCTTACGCTGCCTTGACCGCACCAGGGACTGCACCCCGAGTGCACCCCTCCTGCTCGCCAGGGTCCCAGGGGCCACAGGAGGCCGTGGCTTTGACTGTGGACCCTAGAGGCCGAGAGGCCAGGTTTGGACGCCTGACTCCAGCACTTTGGAGCTGCCCAGCCTTGGGCAAGACCTCCAGCCTCTCACGACCTCAATTTCCACATCTGGAAATGGGGGTGGCAGTCGCCTCTAGGTTGTGGTGGCCTTGGCAGGAGTCAGGAGAGAACGCTTCCCAGCTGCCTGACCAGGGCCTGTCCTAGTGCAGGCTTGGTGATGCCTACCGGGAGGCCACGTGGGCGGAGGGTGCGGGTCCCACCCTGGGGATCAGGAAGAGGGTGCCCCCACACCGCCACGCTAAGGTGTCACGGCCTGGCCTGTCTGGGCAAGAACAGCTGATGCAATGCAGCATGGCACCCAGCGGAGCCATTGCCAGCCCTGGGGACACAGTGGCACTCAGTCCTGGCGCCCGCTGTCGGGGCCCGGCCAACTGCTTTGGAAGCGACTCGGGCGTCTGGCGCTGGCGGCCTTCCGGCGCGTCTGCCCAGTCTGTGCTGGCAGGAGTCAGGGCCGGGGCGGGGGCGCTGCCCCCCGTCTCTGCCTGCACCCCGGAAAGCCCTCAAGCCTCTGCCACACCTGCGCAGCTCTCCCGGCGACGAGTCTCCCGTCCCGCGCAGGGCCCGGCCTCTGCCCGGCTTCAGGCCTTTGTCATTTACCGGCGCTCCTAGGAGCCACCGGCCTCCCTGCCTCGCCATTCCAGGCCGTCCTCCTGGCTTCTGGAGAAGCCTCCACCCGTCCCTCCTCCGCTCAAAAACTCTCAGAAAACGTCCCGTCTTCTCATCTGGCCTGGGAGGACCTGCGCCCACCTCCCACCCAGCCCCCAGCCTCACCCTCACTGGTCACCCACAGGGCCCCTTGCCACGGCTACAGTGCACTTTCCAGCGGCCCACGTTCCTGCCCCCCACCTGGAGGTCCCTGCCCGTCCTCTTGCAGGCGTCACCGCTTAAATGTGTTGTACACACACACGCACACACACACACGCACGCACGCACACACCAGGTGTTCTTGCATCTCTGCTTTCCACAGCGCATTGAGTCTCACGGAATCACACTGTCTGTTTCCTCCACCCCACGTGGTCGCAGCTGGAGCCCGTGCACTTTGGTGGCTGCGGCCCGCATGACAACATGCACGCCCAAGTGCCCTGTCAGCGCTCCCCTGACTTGATTCCCCACGCAGGAAAACATCGGCCTGTTCCTCCGACCGGACGGCAGTGCTGAATGTCACTTGCCTGACCCAGACACCCCCTGCGGCCTGCGGACCCAGCAGCACCATTGACAGGTCCTGTGCGTTTCCATTTTTAGAAGTGCACAGCGCAGTGATTTTCTGGGCAGGAGTCTGCCAGAAGAACGGGCAAGGGCACGCAAACTGCTGGCGCTCTGACCACCCCCCAGCCCAAAGCGAAAGCCACCCGCATGCCGCGAGACCCCCGAGAGTCAGAGACAAGGGAAGGCCACCCCGAGTCTGACCACAGAGGTTTCGTGCAGGACTGCAGCCATGAGCCCCGCCAGCCAGGGTCTCCTGCCAGGCCTGCAGAAGAAAGGTGAACGCGCGCCTTACCTGCTGGGCTCTGAAGCCAGGGCACGGCCGGGGACCATGGAAAGACTCTTCCTGAGCGCGTCTTGGTCAGCGCCCACTCCCCGGGCGTCCCTTCTGCCCTGGCCCTGAGCTCCGGGCTGCTCTGCCCAGCAGCTTGGAGACGCTCTCCTTTGAAGCAGGGAGTTTATTTCGGGACCAGCGCATGACAGCGATGACAAGCCAAGCTATAAGATGTTGCGAATCTCAGATTTCCTGTCTGCAGCGAGCAGGGGAAGCTGCCACCTGCCTTTGCTCCTGCGGGCGCAAGGCAGGCAGACGCTCCCTCCAGAGCATCCCGGCGCTCCAGGCTCACGTGATGTCATCGTTTGTGATCCCTGACATGGAGGCCATATATGGGTATGTTTCTGGAGCTGCCCAGGAGGGAGCCGCAGGGGAGAGAGATGCAGAGGGTGGGAGACGGGACGGGGAAGAGAAGGGAGAGGCGCAGAGTCTGGAGATGGAGGGACGTGGAGGGAGGAACAGACAGAGCGAGAAGCGGCCGGAGGGCGAGGTCCCAGGCCTTGGAGAAACCCGACTCATGCTGAGCCGGTGGCAGGTGGCAGGGCGCCACCAGGGGACTCCAGGCTCCGGCGGCTGGGGCTGCGGGTGGGGCTGGGGTGCCCAGGTGGGCACCGCGGCCAGTCACACGCCCGGGGGCCCACGGGCAGGGGCTCCGGGGAGGGGGCCCGCCCCAGTCTAGGGAAGCGCACCCCCGCTTCTGGGACAGGCGGGATGGCAAAGACCGCCCATGCGGCCACTCGCGGAGCGCCCGGAGTGGCTGGGACACCACCAGACACGTAGGCTCCCACTTGTGTGTCTAGATCTCAGGCCCCGGCGTCGGGGCCAGGGACTGTCACCTGGTCCGTTGTTCTAGGCTCGAGGCATTCCCCCTCCTGCGGCCCAGGTCCCTGGGAGGCCCCTGAAGCTTGACCCGTCTTCGACTCACCCTCGGGAGCGCCAGGCCGCCTCTGCACGTTGACTGTTCCCCCAGGAAGCCCATCTCAGGGACACAAGGTGCCGGGTTGGGCCGAACTTCTACAGGTCCAGCTGGTGCTGAGGACGGGAGGACGTCACTGGCCTCCGGGCTACTCTGGCACTTGCTGAATCGTGCTCGGCCCCAGCTGGGACAGTCTCCCCAGGCCTCCGTGGCTGGAGGCCCCTTGGAGTTAGGGCAAGCCGAGCCCCTTCCGGGCACACCTGCCACAGTGGAAGCACAGAGAGAGGCAGAGAGGGCACTGTCGGACTCCCGTGCCAGGTGGAGACCCTCCTGCGCTGGAAGACGTCCTCGTGGGCTCTGCGATGCCCCCTGGGGCCTTGCTGGAGGCAAACCCAGGCCCCTCTGCTTGTGTCTACCGCCCCCTCCCAGATTTGGCCTGGGCAGGGCAGGCGTGGGCAGGCACGAAGCCCCTTCCTGGGGTGTGCTCCGTCTAGCCCTCCGTCCAGACAAGCCTCTGGTGGTCAGAAGAGCTGGAGAAGCTCAGTCTCCAAATCCTGGGTCTCAGGCCCAGACTCCGCCCCAGACAGGAGTGGAGAGTCGCAGAGGACAAAAGTGCTGGGGGTAGGGAGGGGGATGGGATTAACAGTAGCAAATATCTGTCGGGGGATGGGAAAACACTTCTTATATACAGGGTGCTTGAATGAAACGTCATTGTACACCTACCCTTAACTGTACCCCACAAAACCATAATAAAAATTACTGATTAA
>NW_007067511.1:7398-18490 GCF_000164805.1 Carlito syrichta
TAGCCCTCCGTCCAGACAAGCCTCTGGTGGTCAGAAGAGCCGGAGAAGATCAGTCTCCAAATCTTGGGTCTCAGGCCCAGACTCCGCCCCAGACAGGAGTGGAGAGTCGCAGAGGACAAAAGTGCTGGGGGTGGACACAGGACATGGGGGAGCGGGTGGGCACGCTGGTGTGTGGAAGCGCCACCACGCTGCCCTCACAACCGCCTTCCAAGCAGGCGCCATTGTCACCCCACTTCACAGCGGAGGAGACCAAGGCTTGGAGCGGTTGGATGGTCCGTCTAAGCCTCCAGTCTAGAAGTGCTGGCCCAGCGTGTCTGAGCCAGGCTTGCCCAACACAAGACCGATGCTCACGGCCACGGCCCCACCCCTCATGTCGGGGAGGCTCTAATTGGGGGTGGGACGGGTGCCCCCGCAGGAGGAGAAGAAGTCCCCAAGGGCTAGGTGCTGTGCAGTGGCTCCCTTGGGAAGAGAACCTGCTAGGAGAGCACCCTGTGCACACACAGCCCCATAGACCAGAGAGCACGCATATCTGGTTGAGCCTACCAAGGGTCTAGTATGGCCGCGTCCTCCTCTCTCAGCACCTCCCCTCACGATCCAGCACGGGGGCCTTTTTCCGGGGTTTCAGCCAGGACCATCCACCCCACGAAGGATCCCTGTAGGGTGCACGCAGGGACCGAAACCGAGCCCAGCCCGGCGACGTGACTGTCCTCATCTTAGGGCTGCTGTCAGGTGGACCGGCTGGACGTGCTAGGCCCAGGGTCCAGATGAGGACACCAAGAGTGCCCCGGGGGCCGAGCCAAGGCCTGACCCCAGAGCCCACCCGAGCCTTCCCACAGAAGAGGCCAGGCCCCAGGCCACGGGAGGCACTGGCAGAGTGCGGGGTCCGCCCGGCCTGTGTCCTGCACCAACCATGATCGGGGACCCCAAAGCAAAGGAGCAGAGGTGTCATCTTACCCAGACACAGACAAGGCCTCTCCCCACACTCATGGCTCCCCCAGATCTCTGGTGCATCAGGGCCAGATCCACAGCTACAGACGGCTTCCTGAAGGGTTATGTCGGAACAAAATCGGTGGCCAACAGCAGAGCACCTGTCAAGCTAACGTGAAGCACATGGGGGACGGTCATCACCTATTCAGTGGGAACCTGCAAATCTTCCCTTCTCGCACAGTTGTGCATAGAAGAATGCCTAGAAGGAAAGCCTCATCTCTGTGGGTTTTTTGGGGGGGTTTTGGGGGGTTTTTTGAGTTGGAGTCTCACTCTGTCGCCCAGACTGGAGTGCAGTGGCCGCTCCCGGTCACCGCAGCCTCGACCTGCTGGGCTCCGGCGATCCTCCCGCCTCAGCCTTCCAAGTAGCCGGAATTACAGGCATGCGCTACCACGCCCGGCTGATTTTTTGATTTATTGTAGAGATGAGGTCTCGCTGCCCAGGCGGGTCTCGAACCCGCGGGCTCAGGCCATCCACTCACCTCAGCCTCCCAAAGGCACGGGATGACAGGCTGAGCCACTGAGCCTGGCTATCTCTGTGTTTTTTAATGTTTCCACAATCACAATGTGGAAAAGAGGATCACGTGAGCAGGTAACCAATCAGGTTTGAGCTTCCAGCTGGGCAGAGAGACCCGGCTCTCATGAGATGGCCACACTCACCAGGGGTCTATTTCAGTTATCCCTCTGTGATGTCAACCGACAGGCCCCCCTGTCTACGTCTCAGGTTCTGTGGACTCCAACTGGCAGCAGCAAGCTTCCCAAGACTGGGAGAGGCAAGGGCAGACCCTCGTCCATTTGCTTTGGCCACTTATCTCCAAGATGGCTGCCACCCACCCTTCCTCCCACACACACAAGCTCCCGCCGAGAGGTGAGTCTCCGCCTTCCCTGAATCTGGGCTGGCCTTTGTGGTTTGCTCCATGACCTGAGACTTCCAGGCTGGGCCACGAGACGCCGTGGAGCCGCCCAAGCAAGACACGCGGGGGTCCTGCAGGTGGGACGCCCGGTGGCGGGGAGTGACGAGGCCCCGGCACCAGACAAGCATGAAGACGCGTTCCTGGAAGGGGCTCCCGCCTGTGGCTGCCCCAGCGAATGCCACCTGGAAGAGACACCCCCACGGCTTCTGGCCATCAAGCCGTGAGATACAACCAAGGACTGTTTTGTGACATGGAGGATCGGGGTGACGTCAGGGTGGGACACCGGTCAACCAGAGCAGCCTCTGTGGGCTCGGCTTCAAGGCTGCTGGCCACTCTCCCGAGAGGGAGCTATAAGCCGCTCCATGGCTCTCCCAGCCTGACACTCATCTCCGTGTCCACGAAGGAAAAAAGACTCAGTCTAAACTTTTCTTGCCCTGTCTCTTTGTGATAGGACATGGCCCCAGTTCTCGGTTTTATCAGACTGTAAGCTCTGTTCGGCTGAGGTGGGGTCTCGCCGGGTGTTGTGATCCCTCCAGCTGGTGGGGCCACTGGCTGTCACGGCGTTCAGAGACCTCATTTCCTACTGGAGGCCCAGAGAGGTGCTGGGACTTCTCTGAGGCCACTCAGCAAGCTGGGAGCAGAATAAATCACACATTCAAAGCCATGGGATCAGACGCTGATGTCCTAAAGCAGAGACACTCTCCCGACGAGGACAGGGACGGCTTTGGGCATCGGACTCAGTGTGGAGGGCGAGCGGCGTGGCCCAGAGGAAAGAGAACTGAGCCAGGACCTGGCCACAGCCGCCCGTCAGAATCGCATCACACTCACGTACGCCTGCCCCATCCCAGAGATTCTGGCGTGATTCATTCCATGGAGGCCCAAATGACACTGGCTTTTACCTTTTTATTGACACTGAAGACACCCACGGGAAAGCACAGCCTTTGTAAGCGTCCCGCCCAGTGCGTCCTCACCACCAGACACACCCAGCCTCTGACCCCAAATGAGAATATCCAGATCTCCTGGGATCCTCTTCTGCTCCGCACTTCCAGCCCAACCCCTGTCCAGCACCTCCGGCCAGGGGGACCCTCTCTGGACGACCCGTGGCGCGGGCTGTTCTGCACTCCGTGACGACCTCACTGTGTCTTCCTTCCCTCCCAGGGTCTGGCAAGACGCACCCAGACGGTCTCACTGAGAGGACAGTAATAGACTTAGGCTAAGAGCATGCTATTGAGAGACCCAAGAAACCAAGAAACTTAAAAAGCCATACTTGCTGTAAAAGTAGTGTTTAGTTCACTGTATTTCATATATCCCTACCTCATGTTTACTATATATTTTGTGTATTCCTACCTCATGTTCATTGTACTTTATGAAATCTTAGTACTTTAAATCCTACCTCAGACCCCGTAGAATTAGGCATATGTCGGGTGCCGGGTAGTGACGTGATTGTGTAGTTATAATGGCGTAAGTAGTGTTTGTATTTAGAACTCTTGGGTTAAGCACTGTCAGTCCCAATTGCCATGCTGACTTCTGCTTTTACAACGGGATGTAAATGTTAAAGCGATAAGCCCCTTTCGGACATTCCTTTGCTACCTACTACCGCAGTAGACTCTGAGGCGCTAGCTGCTCTCCAGGTGGGCTTTATGTTGATTTAAATCACCGGCCTCCATGCCAGTGTTAATTTACACGCAGTGGCTATGTAAACCCAAAGGAATCAAAGACCTTTACAAAAACCGCCTCGCTATAAGACATTTGTGATATTTTATAAATTCCCAGAACTAGGACTATATGAATTTCTACCCCACATTCACTATATGTGTTTGCAGCATTCATATTTAAAATTTTGTTAAGTTTGGCTTTTGTTGTCCCATAATGACCATGTTATGTTATGTAAATGTTAAGCAAACAAGCTTCCCTAAGCATTCCTCAGGGTGAATCAGCAAACTTAATGGCTAATGTAACCTCCAGGTTGCTCAGGTTACTTTATACGCAGTGACTGTGTGACCCTAGCTTATCTGACATTCCACTCTGCCCGTTAAGTGGGTTTCTGTCAATCACGGGCAGTCAGGTTACAGCCACGAAAGACACCAATCCCAAGTGTTCCCGTACCCATTAGGAGAAATTACCCAATCATGGAAAATCAAGTTTAAAGCTCTTTCCCCTCCCTCTGTAATTGTGCATAAAAACTGCTTGCCATACTGGATCAAGGCTCTGGTCCATGAAGCCTCTATGGGCTTCATGCGTGAGCCCAGACTCGAGCCTGAATAAAGACCCTCGTGTGTTTGCATCGGAGCTGGCTCTTTGTGGTCTCTCTTTCTCTCTCTCTGATTAGAGTTCTGGGCTCAACATCACGGCGTTGGTGTGCATTTTCATCGTCCACACTGTGAATGCATCGCGGTGCATTCACCCTGCCCAAGCCTGGGTGACCATGAGGAGTCGCGTGAACATCCGGGGCATGCCTTTCGGTGGACACGGTCCTGTTCCCACTGGGCGGACCCACTGGGTCAGAGCTAGGGCCTCCCACTGTGTGAGTGAGCTGCCCAGGGCTTCCGCACACCGCCGCACCCATCTGCACCCAGCAGCCGTGCCGGCCACCCCAACTTCCTCACCTACCCGGGATTTTCCATCCTTGCCCGTGTTGTCCATTCCGAGGGGCAGTAGGGGCGTCTCACGACATGGGTATCCCTGACAGCAAGTTGGCTTCGGTGACCTCTGGTGTCATCCAGGGGCCCCCTCAGCTCTGCACAAGGCCCGAGGGGGTTTGGGAACCGTCCTCTGGGAGAGTTTTGGTGGGGACAGAAAGGAGAAGAAGAGGAATAAGCACAGAGACAGAAGCCAGGCCACTGGCTGGCCTGCAGGCAGGAGGAAAGGCATGGCCGGCCAGGGGACGCTAGGCCTCACACGTACCAGGCGGGCTCTGCTTCCGGCCTCATTGCGCCTGCCCCTGCCCTCCAGACCCTGCACAGCTCTTGGCCGCTGGCCTGTGACGCATTCACCTGTCCCTGCTCACTGCCGGCTTCTTCCACGTGAGCACGTCGTCCTGCTGGGCCCTGCTGTGTCCGTGACTCCAGCCTGGCATGGTCAATGAGCAGGTGCCCAGGGAACGACCGTTCAACGTGTGCCCACGCTCAAGCCACAGGCCCCGAAGCTGAACTGGGAAGGGCTTTGGTTCCACCAGCCAGCCCCAGGCTACAAACACACACACACACGCACACGCACACTACAGGCCTGGCCCTTCTAGACTTCCCTCCCTGTTTTTCATCGGAATTTCCACGAGTGAAGGGGCGCATGAATGAGTGTGTGCACGCAGGTGTGCCAGGGAGGCAGTTCACAGCGCCCCACGCCGGGTAGGGCCAGCGAGCAGCCCGGGTCCAGCTCATCCTGTGACAGGATGCGGCAAAGGCTCAAATCTATTCCTTGTATGATTGAGTGAATAAACACAGAAACATGTAGCTGGTTCAGGATCAGCAGTTGGACTGACGGCAATCACTAGCCCAGGGCAGGAAAGGAGTTGATAGCAGTTAAAGGTATTTCCTTTTGAAAGGCAAGTTGCAACTTTAAAGACTCACCAGGGCTGGGCAGGTTTTGTTTAAGAAAGGCCAAATGGCCCAGACACTGGCTATTTCACGGAAATGGAAAAGAGTCTTATCTAAAACCCCCTTCTGAAGTTGACGGTTTACAAGCCTGCAGTTCCTGGAAACCATCTGTTCTTTGAAAAATCTGGTTTTGCTGAGTACAACCTTGTAAGATTCAAAAGGAAGTGTGTAATCACTCAACACGACCCCCCTTACCTAAAGGAGGGTATAAGACCTCACGTCTCCTGTTCTGGGGTGCTCGAGCTTAATTTGAATGCATGAAATTCTCGGGCCGCTGTGCTAGTGCTCGCCAGCATAATAAAGTGGCACTTCCTATAATAGTCTCGGTGTCACGATCTCTCTATTCTTCCTGCTACAATCCTCCCGTGACGGTGGCCATGACCCTGCCCAGGAAGGCAGCAGGCGTGCGCACGGAGGAAGGGCCGGCCCGGGGGCCCCGGGAGCCGGGCTGCGCGTTGGTGCCAAGGCCCGGGCAGACTGCAGCCTGGCAGGGGAGCGTCTCCGGCTAAAACGAGTACCCCTGGCGTCCTGGCGTCCTGGCACCCAGCTCTGCTGCCTCTTGACACCGGTTCGCTTCGGTTTCAAATAACCGAGATGAAGAGGAACCAGACAGGAGTCTAAGGGGGTGGGCAGGGGAAAGGGAGGGTAGACGGGACCTCGGTCCTTGGAGGGAGGGAGGAGCATCCATGGGAAATGGGGAGAGGATGGGCGGCGAGAGAGAGAGAGAGAGAGAGAGAGAGAGAGAGAGAGAGAGAGAGAGAGAGAGAGACGGGGCCCAGAGGAGCTCCGAGGAGAGAGAGGACAGCTCCCCACTCAGCAACGGCCCCTAGGGACCAGCCAAGGGCCACCTGCAGTCAGCTACGTGTGGCGTTCGAGGCCGCCCCTCCGGTGCCTCCTGTGGTGGCCAGGTCCTTCAAGGCCTCCCGACCCTGGCCTCTTGCCCCCTAGCCCTCCCCACACACGTAGAGCGGAAGACCACGGGATGTCAGGAGGGCTTGCGTCAAAACTGGCAGACCCGAGGCACAGACTCGGTGGTGGGACCCTGGGCTGTTTACCGCTGGCTGGGCCTCCCTGAGCCATGCTGACCCTTCAGACACGAGTGGCCAGGGCAGGCCAGAAGAAGGATAAGAAGAATGGGCAGGCCCGGCTCGGGGGCTCGGCCTGTCATCCCAGCACTTTGGGAGGCCGAGGCGAGTGGATTGCCTGAGCCTGCGGGTTCGAGACCCACCTGGGCAACTTGGCGAGACCACATCTCTACAGTACATCAAAAAATTAGCCGAGCATGGTAGCGCGTGCTGAAGTTCCGCTACTTGGAAGGCGGAGGCGGAAGGATCGCCAGAGCCCCGCAGGTCGAGGCTGCGGTGGCCAGGAGCGGCCACTGCACTCCAGTCTGGGTGACAGAGTGAGACTCCAACTCAAAAAAAAGAAGCCAGGTTCAGTGGCTCAGCCTGTAATCCCATGCCTTTGGGAGGCTGAGGTGAGTGGACTGCCTGAGCCCGCAGGTTCAAGACCCGCCCGGGCAACTTGGTGAGACCTCATCTCTACAATAAATCAAAAAATCAGCCGGGCATGGTAGCGCATGCCTGTAGTTCCGGCTACTTGGAAGGCTGAGGCGGAAGGATCGCCGGAGCCCAGCAGGTCGAGGCTGCGGTGGCCGGGAGCGGCCACTGCACTCCAGTCTGGGCGACAGAGTGAGACTCCAACTCAAAAAAAAGAAAAAGGAAGAATGGGCAGAGCCATGGCCTCAGCCGGCCTCAAACCGCTGGCTCCGAGCCCAACCCCTCAAACAAGCCTCCAGCCGTCCTCGACGGGCAGCCTGTCTGGTTTAGCTCATACCCCGCCCCTGCCAGTCCCTGGGGGGGGGCTTGTGGTTTGCAACCAGGTGAGGGCCCATCCCAGCAGAAGCCCTGACCCGGAGAGCCCGGAACCCTCTGCCTCCCGTGAGTGTCCTGCCCTGGGGAGCGTCCCGGCTGGGCTGGGCCTGGGCCTCGGGGCCAGCTGCCTGCCTGGGAGCACGTGCAGATGTCTCTTCCTTGGGGACGGTGCCCCCGTGCAGTCCTGGGCAGCGCCACCCACCCTGTCTCCAGCGGGGCCGTGGTGTTGGGCATGCCAGCCTGGCCTCGCTTGCCGTGGGATGCCGGCTACAGCCCACGCCTCTCTGAATTCAGCTCCACCTTCTGAGATGCAGGGAACCATGGCTCCCCGCTCCCATGGCTGTTAGGGAGACTCGGAGATCCAACAGCCCCCCGGGCCCAGCAGGAGACACTCCAGGAGAGACTCCTCCTCCCTACCCACCGCCTGCATGGAGGCGTCTCCTCTGAGTCAGGGGCCTGGGGGCTCAGCGACCCGCCGCCCTGGGCTGTGACCTGGAGGCTGCGGCGCTCTTGGCCAACCAAGTCACTCAGCCCCTCCTGGGCTTGGTCTCGCCCTGCCTGAATCACCCTTGGGAGCTCAGGGACGAAATTAAACCCAAGTGAGCTCTGGGAACAGGTTTCCCAAGGACACGAATATGTTCGGAGCAGAGCCGGGAGGGAGAGGCCTGGCCCAAACAAACCAGAATTCAGCAGACCGGGGCTCCTTACCCGGGAAGACGCCTGGCCGCGTCTCCCGGCCTTACCCAGAAGGAGATGGGGTAGGAGCCCCCACGTCCACGCCCTCTCGGGGGCTGGGTCCTCTGCATGGCCGTCCTGTGAGGGAGGCTATGCCAGCCTGGGGTCGCAGACGGGGAGCCAAGCCCTCAGGGAACTTGCTGGAACTCGGTGACGGCGAGGGCTCCAGCCCCACGGCCTCCGTCCTGCGAGCAAAGACCAGAGCAGGAGGAATGTTGGAGCCAGAAGGCCTTGGAGTTCCTGTGCCCACATCCTTTTCTGGAGGACGGGGAAACCGAGTCGGGAGGACAAGGGCACTTGTCCAGGCTTTGCAGGAAATCCATTCAGTGCTTTTCTGCAGCTTCCGTCCACGAGTACGGTGTGATCTGGACAATCACATCATCCCAAAGACCCTCAAACCCGAGTGGTTGGGCTTATCAGCGGGAACCCGCCACGCCGGAGGGGGCCGAGCCCAGAAGGCAGCTGGACTTCCTCACGGGCACATTTAAGGTGCCTGATACCCCTGGGGCTTCCAGAGATGCCGGAGTGTGTGGGGGGGTGTGGTTTGCAACAAGCCCCAGTGAGGAACTGCAGGCTCCCATGCCAGGCCCCAGGTGTGGACGCCATCGAGCAAATCGTCCCCGATCACAGGAGGCAGGCGGGGGTCACTCCTGGCACAGAACCGCTCGTAAGGTGACTCCCAGATCTCCCATGGAGCCCAGCGGCCGAGAGCCAGGGCTGTGGAGTCACCTGGCGGCTGTGCCACTCGCAGCTCTGTGACCCGGGAAAACTTACTGAAACTCTCTGAGCCTTGGTTTCCTGATCTTTAAATTAGGGGACAGTGATGGCACCCAGAGTTCACCGGGATGCTGTGAAAATTAAGTTGTAACAAATAATGTCCCCAGGCATTCTGTGTGCGTGTATGTGTGTGGGCAAGGATGTGCCTATGTACACATTGTACAATGTGTGTGGACACATAAAATATTCATTTATAATGTGACTTATTTTATTATGTGCGTTGCATAATTTACGCACATACTACATTGGGGTGTGTGTCTATGTGTATGCATTCCTTAGAATAAAGACTTACAAATGTTAAAGGCTGTTATTAGTTTATTCTTGATGGAGACAGAGAGGATGGTGGTTGTTTGTTGATAGTGGCTCTTAACTAAAGAGAAGTTTCCTCCAGGGGACATTTAATCATTTATTTATTTATTTATTTATTTATTTTAGTTGGAGTCTCACTCCGTCACCCAGTCTGGAATGCAGTGGCCACTCCCGGCCACCGCAGCCTCGACCTGCTGGGCTCCGGCGATCCTTCCGCCTCAGCCTTCCACGTAGCTGGAACTACAGGCGTGCGCTACCACGCCTGGCTCATTTTGGATTTATTGTAGAGATGCGGTCTTGCTGAGTTGCCCAGGTGGGTCTCGAACCCGCGGGCTCAGGCAATCCACTCACCTCAGCCTCCCAAAGGCGCGGGATTACAGACTGAGCCATCAAGCCCGGCTACATTTAATCATTTTTGAAGACATTTGGGGTGGCCACAACTTGGGGTGACATCTAGGGGAGAGGCCAGGAGCAGAGGTCAGTGCTGAGGCTGGGACAGAGGCCAGAGGCAGAGGCCAGGGGCAGAGGCCAGGGCTGCTGATCCTATAAGGCCCCAGACAGGACCCCCAGCACAGACCAATGGACCCGATGCCCACAGTGCCATGGAAGAAGCCTGGCCCAGGGCGGGGGCTGCGAGGCCTGCATGGAGCTGAGAAGGGTGGCTCTGGATTCTGGAGTCACTGCTGGCAGGAGGGCTGTTTGGATTCCCGGCACCTTGTGACTCTTACGTAACAGGATGGCTCGCTGGCCGTGGCCATAAACCGGCTCTGAAGGTCATGGGTAGAGCGACACGGGGCCGTGGTTTGAGCAACAGAGAAGGAACAGCCACAGGGACCCCCGTGCCAGCTGGGCTCCTCTCAGCGAGAAAAGGAGGCTTTTGAGGGTCTCAGCCCTGCCAGGGCCCCTGCTGGCAGCTGGTCATTCAGACACACACACACCAGCAGGTGGGGCTTAGCCAAACGCACACCACACACACGCAGGCGACATTCTTTGCACGAAGACTGCAGCAGAACCGTGGGCACGCTCCATCCCATCCTTGGTGTGCATGCCTGGGGCGCCATGTGTATGCTTGAGTGTGTGTGCGTGTGTGAGTGTGTGCACGGTGTGTGCCTATGTGTGTGCGCATCAGTCAACAGCTACACAGGCCTGAGAGGTGCTCAGGCCTCTCCTCCAGCGTGATGGGTCTCGGCCCTTCTGGAAAGTTCCCTGTGACCCTGTGCCAGCCTCTCCCCCCCTCCGGAGACATGGGGAAGGGACGGCCCGCCGGGGGCCTTGGAGCCTCGGCGCCCAGGGGCGCGGGTGCACCCTGCCACCTCCGCGTGTTGTTGCCGTCTGGGAGGAAAAATTCGAATCGTAAGTCAGCTGGAATCAAATCAAGCCTACTGAAGTATTTTCAAAAACAGAAGAAAAAGGGGATCATTATTTTGGAGCGTCTGAGAATCCTGGATTCGGCCTCCCCGTCACATACACTCTTAACGCTCCGGGTGGTTGGGCAGAATTCGGTTGTCCTGTGTCTGCTGCTGACCGGGGTGCCCACGTGCGATCGCACACACAAGTGCACACACAGGGACCTGTGCGCGCCCGGTGAGGCTGAGCTCCGGAGGGCTCCGGGCACCCTGGGGCGAGTTGACACCAGGGCCTGGGAACAGCTCTCCTCTGCCTGTCGGGCAGCAGGAAAAAGAGAGAGATCGCGACACCGAGACGATTACAGGAAGCGGCATTTTGTGGCGCGGGCTGGCACGCGGGCCTGAGGATTTCGTGCATCCACGTCGCGCTCGAGCGCCCAGAACGGGAGACGCGGGTCTGATACCCTCGCGCAGGTTAGGGAGGGCGCCGTGTTGAGGGATGACATACTTCCTCCGGAATTTTGCACGGCTGTGACCAGCACAATCGGACTCTTCTTCCT
>NW_007067512.1:0-1098 GCF_000164805.1 Carlito syrichta
TTTTTTTTTTTTTTTTTTGTAAAGATGAGATCTCATCCAGTTGCCCAGACTAGTCTCGAGCTGCTGGGCTCAGGCAATCCTCCCACCTCAGTCTCCTAAAGTGCTGGAATTATAGGTGTAAGTCACCAGACTCACCACTCTAGACCAGTTCTTGAGTGTTTTTATCATTAAAGGATGTTAGATTTCATCAAATGCTTTTCCTGTGTTTACTGCAGTGATTTTTTTTTTCTCTTTTTCAGTCAGGAGTCTCACTCTATGGCCCAGTCTATAGTGCAATGGCATGATCATGGCTCACTACAGTCCCAAACTCCTGGACTCAAGCCATCCTCCTGTTCAGACTCCTGAGTAGCTGCTACTACAAGTGTGCACCACCATGCCAGTCACTTTTTTGAAGTTTTTGTAGAGATGAGGTCTTGCTATGTTGTCCAGGCTGGTCTTGAATTCCTGGGCTCAAGCAATCTTCCCACCTTGGCCTCCAAAATTGCTGGGATTACAGGCATGAACCACCATGCCTGACTGATTTCCACATCACAGTTATATTCTCCATAAAATACCCTTCAGAAAAGGACCTTAACATGTAGTTTAGGGCACGGTGCCTCAAGCCTGTAATCCTAGCATTTTGGGGGACAGAGGCAAGAAGATTGTCTGACCCCAGCGTTCAAGCCTGGGGTCAACTTGGTGAAATCTCATTTCTATGATTAAAAAGAAAAAAAGCGGCTTTGCAGACACCGTCACCTTGAGCCTTTTCCCATCAGCCATGGTCAACCCCACCGTGTACTTCGACATCATCTACGGCGAGCCCTTGGGCCGCGTCTCCTTCGAACTGTTTGCAGACAAAGTTCCAAAGACAGCAGAAAACTTGCGTGTTCTGAGCACTGGAGAGAAAGGATTCGGTTATAAGGGTTCCTGCTTTCACAGAATTATTCCAGCGTTTATGTGCCCGGGTGGTGACTTTACACGCCATAATGGCACTGGCGGCAAGTCCGACTATGGGGAGAAATTTGATGATGAAAACTTCATCTTGAAGCATACAGCTCCCGGCATCTTGTCCATGGCAAATGCTGGACCCAACACAAACGGTTCCCAGTTTTTCATCTG
>NW_007067512.1:1989-10934 GCF_000164805.1 Carlito syrichta
ATCCCAGCACTTTGGGAGACAGAGGCGAGAGGATTGCCTGAGTCCAGGGGTTTGAGACCAGCCTGGGCAACTTGGCAAGACCTCGTCTCCACAATAAGTCAAAAAACTAGCCAAGCATGGTGGCTCAAGCATATTATCACAGCACTTTGGAAAGCCGAGGCGAGAGGATTGCCTGAGTCCAGGTGTCCAAGACCGGCCTGGGCAACTTGGCCAGACCTTGTCTTTACAATTAATCAAAAAACTAGATGGCTGTGGTGGCACCTGCCTGTAGTTCCTCCTACTCGGAAGGCTGAGGCAGAAGGATCGCCGGAGCCCAGCAGGTCGAGGCTGCGGTGGCTGTGAGCGTGCCACTGCACTTCAGCCTGTGCAACAGAATGAGACTCCAACTCAAAAACAAATAAATACATACATTTCCAGATAAATCTCTGCTAGGGAACTAGTGAAGAATGTCAAGTCATCTGGAAACTTCAAACAGCAGCGAACATATATATGTGTAATATAAAGTAGAGAATATCATAAATTGTTTCACCTTGAAAGTCTTTTTGTCTCTAACGCATTAGCTTGTATGACATTTTGGGGTCATCACCTGAGATATCTGGGAATTGGGGAACATGTGAAATCATCTTCTTGGCTACTTCCAGTCACCACACCCCAGTATCCGTCACTGTGGATCAAAAAGGTCTTCCCTCAGTTCAGTCTCCAGCATCCTAGAATTACAGTCTTTTCGATATGGAAGGTTTTATATATATTTTTTTTTTTTGAGTTGGAGTCTCACTGTCGCCCAGACTGGAGTGCAGTGGCCACTCCTGGCCACCGCAGCCTGGACAAGTTTATATATTTTAACTCCCCACTCTATATGACACATACACACGCCCCTAGAACAATTGAAGTGGATTGTTTAAGATCAAGTCTCTCAAGGAGTTAAGAGACAAGGCCTTATTACTGGTGGTCAGATACCCATGCAGGAGGCAGGCTGCGGCTTAGAGCCATGAGAAGCTATCTTTTTTTTTTCCAAGTCAGTCAATTGGACAAATAAACATTTATGAAAATAAAATACTGTTAGGTGCAGTGGCTCACACCTGTAATCCCAGGACTTTGGGAGGCAGAGGCAAGAGGATTGTCTGAGCTCAGGGGTTTGAGACCAGTCTAGGCAACATGGTAAGACCTTGACTCTACTATAAATCAAAAAATTAGCCATGCATGGTGGCACATGCCTGTGGTTCCAACTACTTGGAAGGCTGAGGTACAAGGATTGCCTGAGCCCAGCAAGTCGAGGCTGCAGTGGTCATGAGTATGCTACTGCATTCCAGCCTGGGTGACAGAGTGAGACTCCAACAACAACAAAAAATAATGAAAAAAGAAAGAAAGTGGTTTTCTTGTGCCACATGAAAAAAAGATACATTCTTACCACCTAGATTGTTTTCATTTGTTGGAAAAATATCAAGGAAAAGATTGACATGTGCCACCACGTCAGCTATTGTTCAAGTATTCTCCTGCAATTGTAACAATTTAGTCACACTTTCAGACTTCACTTCATTTTCTTTTTGTCTAAATTTTTTTTTTTTTAATTGGAGTCTCATTCTGTCAACCAGGGTAGAATGCAGGGCACGCTCACAGGCACCGCAGTCTCAACCTGCTGGGCTCAGGCGATCAATCTGCCTTACCCTTCCAAGTAGCTGGAGCCACAGGTATGCCATCACACCCAGCTAATTTTTTTTAATTTATTGTAGAGACGAAGTTTCGTCATGTTGCTTAAGCTGGTCTCAAACTCTTCAGCTCAGGCAATCCTCTCACCTCCACCTCCCAAAGTGCTGTGATTACAGGTGTGAGCCACCAAGCCTGGTTCACATGGGTTTTAATCCCAGTTCTCCTTTCCTGACTTTCTGAGCCATTTCTCTAAGTTTCTCTTCGTGCTCCTCCTTTTCTTTCTGTTTTGCTTTGTTTTGTTTTGAGTTGGGGTCTCCCTGTCGCCCAGACTGGAGTGCAGTGGCTGCTCCCAGCCACTGCAGCCTCGACCCACTGGGCTCCGGCGACCCTTCCGCCTCAGCCTTCCGAGTAGCTGGAACTACAGGCACGCACTACCACACTTGGCTAATTTTTTATTTTGATTTATTGTAGAGTTGAGGTCTCGCCAAATTGCCCAAGCGGGTCTCGAACCCGCGGGCTCAGGAAATCCACTCACCTCAGCCTCCCAAAGCGCAGGATTACAGGCTGAGCCACCGAGCCCAGCTTCCTTTTCTTTCTGAAACATCTTTTTCTCTACTTGGGCACGCGTTTCCACTGCTTCACAAGCCTTCCCATCAGCAACGTAGAGGGCTTCAGCCAGTTTGGCAAAGCGTTTGTTTATGTGTACCGTCCACAGTCCCCTTCCAGCATGGAATTGTCTCATGGAATTGTATAACCCTTTGCATTTTTCCAGTTAGAAATACAAGGAGGGGTCGGGCTCAGTGGCTCAACCTGTAATCCTGCACCTTGGGAGGCCGAGGTGAGTGAATTGCCTGAGCCCGTGGGTTCGAGATCCGCCTGGGCAACTTGGAGAGACCTCATCTCTACAATAAATCAAAAGAAAATGAGCTGGGTGTGGTAGTTCCAGCTACTTGGAAGGCTGAAGCAGAAGGATCGCCAGAGCGCAGCAGGTCGAGGCTGCGGTGGCCGGGAGCAGCCACTGCACTCCAGTCTGGGCAACAGAGTGAGACTCCGACTCAAAAATAAATAAAAAAATAAAAGAAAACCAAGGAGGAAGTTTCCATTCTTCTTGTTCCTTTTCAGCATCTCTTTACCTAGGAGGATGCATGACAGGTGTAGGAGGAGAAGGTGGTCCCTGGGGAATCTTCCTCTTCATCTCGAACCTTGGAGGCTCCACTGGACCTTTCTGCATTTCTCCCATCTGAATCAAACTCTGTTTGAGTCCAGAGTTGAACGCCACTCCTCGCCGAGATGGTGTGCATCCGATGCACTGAGCCAGAACAAGTTTGCCAGCTGCTCGAGCTGGCATGGCTGCCGCAACCTTCTGCCATACAGATTTTTCCAAGGTCACCTTGTCTTTACCGTGATCTCTTTTTTTCTTTTTTTTGTTTTTGAGTTGGAGTCTCACTCTGTCGCCCAGACTGGAGTGCAGTGGCACGCTCTCAGCCACCACAGCCTCGACCTGCTGGGCTCCGGCAATCCTTCCGCCTCAGCCTCCCAAGTAGCTGGAACTACAGGCGTGCACCACCACGCCCGGCTAATTTTTGATTTATTGTAGAGACGAGGTTGCACCCAGTTGCCCGGGTGGGTCTCGAACCCGCAAGTTCAGGCAATCCTCTCACCTCGGCCTCCCAAAGTGCTGGGATTACAGGCTGAGCCGCCGAGCCCAGCCTACTGTGATCTCTTTAATCGCTTCTTCATCGGGGCTTGCAGGTCTGGATTATCTGCATTTATCACCCCCTTTGGAAGCAGGTCAGTGTATTTGCTATAAATGACCTTGTCTTTTGACTGTCCATGTTGAGCAATCGCATCATATTTAACTCTTCCTTCCGGAGACACCTAAATGGCCAGTGCATTTGACATTGTTTTCTTTGGCCCCATATGCAGTGGCTACTGGGTCACATGAATCTCGGGAAAAGCACCTCCATCTCCAAGTTCCTCTAATAACCAAGGTATCCAGCCTTTCTGGTACCCATGTGGGGGAGGTTCTCTTTGGGAGGAGACCAGGGAGGTCTGTCGGGAGTTCTGGGATCTTTTCTTCAGTCTCAAGCTGGTCCTGCGATAGCAGAGCTGGTGCAGGTAAAATCTGGTGAGTGCCATCTTCTTCCAGCAGGAGACCAGGCTTTTTTTTTTCTTTTTGGAGACGGAGTCTCACAGGCATGCACCACCACGCCCAGCTAATTTTTTTTATTTATTGTAGAGATGAGGTCTCGCCATGTTGCAGGCTGGTTTCAAACCAGCCGGCTCAGACAATCTTCTCAACCTTGGCCACCACGCCCAGCAGTCTTCACATCTAATTCTAATTCTCTGGCTATTTCCACCACATACTCAGTGACTTCCTCCACTGAAGTCTTGAACCCCGCAAAGTCATCCATAAGGATTGGAATCAACTCCTTCCAAACTCCTAATAGTGTTGGTGTTTTGACCTCCTCCTTGCTGGTGTATGCTCAAATTTGAGAACAGTTGTTTTTTTGCTTTTTTTTTTTTTGAGTTGGAGTCTCACTCTGTCACCCAGATTGGAGTGCAGGGGCCACTCCCAGCCACCGCAGCCTCGACCTACTGGGCTCCGGCGATCCTTCCGCCTCAGCCTTCCAAGTAGCTGGAACTACAGGCACGTGCTACCACGCCCGGCTGATTTTTTGATTTATTGTAGAGATGAGGTCTCACCATGTTGCCTAGGCAGGTCTCGAACCCACGGGCACAGGCAATCCTTTCACCTCCGCCTCCCAAAGTGCTGGGATGACAGGCTTGAGCCACCATGCCGAGCCAGCTCCTGGTTCCCACTATATTTTTTAAAATCATTTTTTGCATTACATTTTTTAATTGTTTTTTTAAAGATGTTGGTTGCAATTCAGAATTAGATATAGAAGTGGTCATGATACAGGTAGGTTTGGGCCTCCCTTTGATCCCCACTTCGCCTGGTTTGAGGTCAGATATCCTTATTGATGTTATGCACCCTCCCCAACCCCCCACTCTCCTGGCTGTGTCCAACTACTGCCCATCCCTTTCTTACAGTATCATGGTAAATGTTCAGGGTCGGCTCGTGAGTGAGAACATGCAGTATTCAGTTTTCTTTCTGTGATCGTGCACTTAAAACGATGGTCTCCAGCTGCATCCAAGTTGCTGTGAAGTCCATGTTTGTGTTCTTCTTTATGGCTGCATAATATTCCATCATGTATATGGTCTACATTTTCTTTTTTTTTTTTGCATTGGAGTCTCACTCTGTCACCCAGACTGGAGTGCAGTGGCTGCTCCCGGCCACCGCAGCCTCGACCTGCTGGGCTCCGGGGATCCTTCCACCTCAGCCTTCTGAGTAGCTGGAACTACAGGCGCACGCTACCACGCCGGGCTAATTTTTGATTTATTGTAGAGACGAGGTCTTGCCAAGTTGCCCAGGCGGGTCTCGAACCCGCAGGCTCAGGCAATCCACTCACCTCAGCCTCCCAAAGCACGGGATTACAGTTTGAGACACCGAGCCCGGCTGGTCTACATTTTCTTTATCCAGTCCACTTTCTTTTTTTTTTTTTTATTTTAAAGATGTGGGGTACAATTCAGAATTAGGCATACAAGTGGTCATTGGGCAGGTAAAGTGTGGGCCTCCCTTTGGTCCCCGCTTCGCCTGGTTTGAGATCAGGTATCCTCATTTTTTTTTTTTTTTTTGAGTCGGAATCTCACTCTGTCACCCAGACTGGAATGCAATGGCCGCTTCCGGCCACCGCAGCCTCCACCTGCTGGGCTCCGGCGATCCTTCTGCCTCAGCCTTCCGAGTAGCTGGAACTACAGGCGTGCGCTACCACACCCGGTTAATTTTTGATTTGTTGTAGAGATGAGGGCTCGCCAAGTTGCCCAGGCGGGTCTCGAACCCGCGGGCTCAGGCAATCCACTCACCTCGGCCTCCCAAAGCGCAGGATTACAGGCTGAGCCACCCAGCCCGGCCTCAGGTACCCTCACTGATGTTGTATGCCTTCTTCCCTGCGCGGCAGTGTCCCGCTACAGCCAATCCCTTTCTCAGGTTCCATCTATTGTGTTGCTTCCTTGTCACCTACAGTGTTGCCCTCGTCCACATGGTCAAGGTGGTAGTCAGTCTCACATTCACATTTCAGCCTGCAGGGTGGGGACAGAGAAGTGGAGGCCAAACCATGTCCTCAGTATCCTTCTGAGTTTATGACCTAGAAGTTATACACATCAATTCTCAGATCTCATTAGCCATAATTTAGTCGCAAGAAAAAAATGAGAAATGTAATCTGTAGCTGGGTAGCTGAATGGACAGCAAACCTCAAAGGGTTGTATACCTAAAAGGAAGAAATTGGCAATGAACCCTGGAGGGCAATTCACCATCTTTATGCCATAAACAACTGCTAACACTTGTCAAGCATGCACAAAGTGCCAGGGACTTCTGTTTATTTGGAGTTATCCTAGGTGATACATATTGTTTTGTTTTGTTTTGAGTTGAGGTCTCACTCTGTTGCCCAGGCTAGAGCGCAGTGGCATGAGCACAGAGATCACAACTTACAGTAACCTCCACCTCCTGGGCTGAGAAGATCTTGCCACTTCAGCATCCCAAGTGGCTGGGACTACAGGTGTGTGCCATCATGCCCGGCTTATTTATTTGTTTGTTTTAGAGACAAGGTTGGGCTATGTTGCCCAGGCTGGGCTTAAGCGATTCACCCGTCTCATCCTCCCAAAGTGCTGGGATTATAGGCATGAGCCACTGCACCCAGCCTACGTGGCAGATACTGTTTTGATTCTCACTTAACAGATGAGGAAACTGAGGTTTGTGGAGGTGTGGCCGAGAATGCAATTTTCATCTTTATATCCATTCTCCTTTTCTTCCTTAGCATTAGAAAACCCAACTCATTGGCCGGGCTCGGTGGCGCAGCCTGTAACCCTGCACTTCGGGAGGCCAAGGTAAGTGGATTGCCTGAGCCCGCGGGTTCGAGACCCGCCTGGGCAACTTGGCGAGACCTCAACTCTACAATAAATCAAAAAATTAGCGGGTGTGGTGGCGCATGCCTGTGGTTCCAGCTACTTGGAAGGCTGAGGCGGAAGGATCGCCAGAGCTCAGCAGGTCGAGACTGCAATGGCCGGGAGCGGCCACTGCACTCCAGTCTGGGCGACAGAGTGAGACTCCAACTCAAAAAGAAAAAAGAAAACCCAACTCGTAGCAGGGAACGAGCCTCCCAAAATAAAGATTCACAATTCTCAGACTCATTTTCCCAAGCTATGACAATAACCAGACTACGATATCACCTATGAAACGTAAGCATAAGCATTACGTGGCTGCTTCTAGAGACCTCCTTAAAAGGGAGTTGACTTTAACCATTGCCTCTTCTTTGTTTCTCTTTTCCCTCTTCAATTTTCTGGAACACAGATGTAAGAGTTAGAACTCAAGCAACTCTCTTGTGCCACAAGGTCACACACTAAAGATGTAAGACAAGCAAAATAGAACCTGGGCCCCTGAGGACCACCAGGTAGGCATTGTATCAGTCCTCTAGTGCATCTGGATTCCCTCCTATGTCAAAGAAATGAATGTTAATTTCGTTTAAGCCCTGATAGCCTAGAGTTTTCTGTTGCTTGTAGAGAAATGCTAAGAAATAAAAAAGGTCATTTGCCCCAAATACTCTGCTAGTTGAGAGATGAGATGGGAAATGGATCATAGTGCCTGAACACCCGGCCACTGTGTTTTCCCTACTAGGCAATGTTGCAGCAATGCTATCCTGTATTACAACCAGAAAGATCTGGGAGAAAATCACTTCCCATTTAGAAATTGGGAGGAACAGTGTTTATTTTAGGCTCTAGGGACCTCCTTTTTTTCCTCAGGACAGAGTAAAGGAGAGGACTAATCTTTCCTTCTCCCCATTTTCCCAAACTTCCACCTGCTATGATTTTTTTTTCACTCCTTTCTTTTCTCCGAGTCGGCATCTCACTCTGTCATCCAGGCAGGAGTGCAGTGACATGCTCATGGTCACCCCAGCATCCACCTGCTGGGCTTAGGCAATCCTTCCACCTCAGCCTTCCAAGTAGCTGGAACTGCAAGCACGCGCCACCAGGCCTGGCTAATTTTTCTTGATTTGTTGTAGAGACGAGGTCTTGCCAAGTTGCCCAGGCTGGTCTCGAACCCACAGACTCACGCAATCCTCTCACCCTGGCCTCCCAAAGTACTGGGATTACAGGCTGAACCACCGATCCCAACCCACACCACCTTTCATATCTCCGTGGTACTGTGTAGTATAATATAGAATTTAAAACATCTGATCTTTGTCCTACTTCCTTAAATAGGAACCTAGAACTAAACTCTTATCACATAAAATCCTAAAAGTAGAGATCCCTGACCTAACCTTGAATGGAAGAATATAAAATTTTATAGGAGAGGGCCAGGCGCAGTGATTCAAGCCCATAATCCAACACTTAGGAAGCCTGAGGCAAGAGGATTGCTTGAGCCCACAAGTCCGAGACCAGCCTAGGCAGCATAGAAAGACCTTGTCTCTACAAAAAAATAAAAAAATTAGCTAGGCGTGGTGGTGCACACCTGTAGTCCCAGCTACTGAGGAGGCTGAAGTAGAAGGATCGCCTGAGCTCAGAAGGTCAAGGCTGTGGTGAGCCGTGACTGAGCTGCTGCACTCCAGTCTGGATAACAGAATGAGACTGGACTCAAAACACACACAAAAAAAATAATAGGAGAGAACCCAGCTCTATAATAATCTCCTTTACTATGAATTTCTTTTTTTTTTCTCAAAATTAAGTTTTAGTTCACATTAATAGAAACCATGAAAAACATTTACATTTTCCCACATTACAACACAACATTTCAACCGAGTATTTCTTGCCATAAGTAAGGTCTTGCAGGCATATATAACTGAAAGAACAGTTTATGTTCTTCAAGGTAAAGCAAAATAACTTACTATATGATTGTTTAAAATGTGAAAATCCAGACAGAAACATATGGCTTCATTATTAACACCCTATATACTTCCATTACTAAATTACTTTCATTATCAATTAGCACCCATTTATAAAGATGCATGCTTTTTCTTTTTTTTTTTTTTGAGTTGGAGTCTCACTCTGTCGCCCAGACTGGAGTGCAGTGGCCGCTCCTGGCCACCGCAGCCTCGACCCGCTGGGGTCCGGCGATCCTTCCGCCTCAGCCTTCCGAGTGGCCAGAGTTACAGGCATGCACTACCACGCCTGGCTGATTTTTTGATTTATTGTAGAGATGAGGTCTCGCTGCCCAGGCGAGTCTCGAACCCGGAGGCTCAGGC
>NW_007067512.1:11410-17019 GCF_000164805.1 Carlito syrichta
CAGAGCGAGATTCCAACTAAAAAAAAAAAAAGGATCAAGCTATTAAAATTCAATGCCAGCGTTCATCAACATCTAGGTAAAAAAAAAAAAAAAAAATCTGTCTAAAAGCACGGTCTCGGTGGCTCAGCCTGTAATCCCGTGCTTTGGGAGGCCAAGGTGAGTGGATCGCCTGAGCCTGCGGGTTCAAGACCCACGCGGGCAACTTGGCGAGACCTCATCTCCACAATAAATCAAAAATTAGCCGGGCGTGGTAGCACGCGCCTATGGTTCCAGCTACTTGGGAGGCTGAGGCGGAAGGATCGCCGGAGCCCAGCAGGTCGAGGCTGCGGTGGCCGGGAGCGGCCGCTGCACTCCAGTCTGGGCGACAGAGTGAGACTCCAACTCAAAAAAAAAAAAATCTGTCTAAAGGCAAGGTCATGCTCTAGCCTACAGACATGAACATTCTTTCAAAACGGGAGATTTGTGGTTGCGCCGCCCATGCCGGCATGGAGACAGAGGACTGAGCCTTCTGGTAGATGCTCTCTGTTCCTTAGGGTTCCTTACTCTTCATTCTCTTTTCTCCCCTAAACTATAGGACCCGTACACACTTCTTCCGACCCCCAAAGTTCTGTCTGGACCCTTTTCTCAGTCTGTGTGTTTTCTCCCTAAACGATCTTATCCACTAACCTTGGGAACTGTCATCTGTAAGTGCAAAACTCTCAAGTCAACAGCTCTAGCCGGACTTCCACCCCGGCTCGCAATCTGTGTTTCCATCCGTCAGCTTGACATCGTCTCTCACGGGGACTCACAGCGATCAAACCTCTCGCTGCCTTTGTTGACTAGGAAACAGTCATTGTTGACTCATCCCTCTAATTCATCCCCACATTTTTTTTTTTTTTTTGGGGTTGGTGTCTCACTCCATCGCCCAGACTGGAGCGCAGTGGCCGCTCCCGGCCACCGCAGCCTCGACCTGCTGGGCTCCGGCGATCCTTCCGCCTCAGCCTCCCAAATAGCTGGGACTACAGGTATGCCACCACGCCCAGCTAATTTTTTTATTTATTGTAGAAATGAGGTCTCACCAAGTTGCCCAAGCTGGTTTTGAACCCCTGGACTCAGGCATGTCTTGCCTCTGCCTTCCAAAGTGCTGGGGTTACAGATGTGAGCCACCGCACCTGGGTTGCTCTGTTTTCTATTGTGATAACATGTTTTCGGGCAAAGTGCCCTCTTTTATTAGAAAGATGGCTGCCCTTCGTGACCCGCCTGGGCAACTTGGAGAGACCTTATCTCTACAATAAATCAAAAAGTAGCCGGGCATGGTAGCGCACGCCTGTAGTTCCAGCTACTTGGAAGGCTGAGGCGGAAGGATCACCTGAGCCCAGTAGATCAAGGCTGAGGTGGCCAGGAGCGGCCACTGCACTCCAGTTTGGGTGACAAAGTGAGACTCTAACTCAACAAAAAAAAAAAGGAAGATGGTTGCCCACCGTTTCTGTATTACATTGACTTCTCTTAGCAGAGTGACTCTTCACTTCAGCAGATTGATTCTTTCTCCCAGTTGTTCTGATAAAAGTCTGGCATTCAATCTAATTGGACCAAAGCATGTCACATACCCAGCACTAAACCAGTAAAGGTGACCAGAGGAATACGATATTCTGATTGACCACTGTAAGCCATGTGTCTAGGCCTGACTCAGGGGGTGGGAACATCTACAGGGAAGCCACAAGGACTAAGACAGGACAGTGGAGAGTCCCCAGGAAAATCAAGGTACTGCTACACAAAGAAAAGTGAACAGACACAGAGTGGGTAAAATAATAGCAGTTCCCTACAGACATTAATACAATGCACATGGTAATCTTGGTGAAATATGTAAGAAATATTATGAAGCCGACAGGGTGGCTCATGCCTGTAATTCCAGCACTTTGGGAGGCCAAGGCGAGAGAATTGCCTGAGCCCACAGGTTTGAGACCAGCCTGGGCAACTTGGCAAGACCTCATCACTACAATGAATCAAAAAATTGGCTGGGTATAGTGATGCACGCCTGTAGTTCCAGCTACTTGGAAGGCTGAGGCATAAGGATCACCTGAGCCCAGCAGGTCGAGGCTGTGTTGGCCACGAACGTGCCACTGCACTCCACCCTGGGTGACAGAGAGACTCCTACTCCAAAAAAAAAAAAAGAGAAATATTATGAAGAAATCCTGATGACAAGATTCAAAACCTACCACGTTTGCCTTACTTGAAAAGATCATCTTCCTTTCAAGCACATTGTAAGGTTCCAAATAGCACACTCTCAGCTGTCTAGTACCCACCATGTCTGTTTATTGTAGGCTCTTAACATTACACTAGAAAATAATTTTAAGGATCATGGCAAGGCCAGGCGCGGTGGCTCACACCTGTAATCCCAGCACTTTGGGAGGCAGAGGCAAGAGGATTGCCTGAGCTCAAATGTTCAGGACTAGCCCGGGCAACATGGCGAGACTTTGTCTCTACAATAAATAAATAAATCAAAAAATTAGCCAGACATGGTGGTGCATACCTGTGGTTCCAGCTACCTGGAAGGCTGAGGTCAAGGATCGCCTGGGCCCAGCAGGTCAAGGCTGAGGTGGTTGTGAGCGTGCCACTGCACTCCAGCCTGGGCGACAGAGTGAGACCCTGAGTCAGAAAAAGAAACAACACGTGCACACAAACTTGCGTATCTGTACTTTCTTTTGTTTGTTTTTCGCCTTGTGTATCAAAGGCTTGGAGACTTGCTGTCTTGCAAGATGGGGCGAAACTCCCGCATCAGCCATTTCAGCCTCCACAGCTCTTCCGAGTGGATGGTCCTCTTGAGAGTTTCTGGCTTCCACGACTCCAGCAAAGCAGTAACAGGCACAAAGTTATATGCAGAAAGCTTCACCCCCTGGAGATTGAATCTGCTTCTCACTGTGAGCAGAGCCTCAAGAGGAGAAATGAGTATCAGGAGAAAAGAAAATGGGGCATTGATCCTTGGCTCCTCCACGGCTTCTGAAAAATGAAGGGATTTAGGGATAAAACCATCTCCCCACTCGGGGTTGTGAACTCCTCAAGGACGCAGGCATTTTATTGATGTCTGTCTCACAGCATCCGGCCCCGGAGGGCACCAAAGGGTGATGGTCTCTGCCCCCAGGTTGTTCATAGGCCAGTAGCAATATAAAACCGGTGTATGAGTAACCACAATATAAGACGAGAGTACAAACTGGTACTTGAAGCACTGACAAAGGGTTTTGGGATTTACAAGAAGGAAGTAATGATAGCTTAATGGCCAAGTAATCCTTACCAAGGAGGTAGCTTTAAGTGAAGTAGAGGAGCCGGGCTCGGTGGCTCAGCCTGTCATCCCGCGCCTTTGGGAGGCTGAGGTGAGTGGATTGCCTGAGCCTGTGGGTTCGAGACCCGCCTGGGCAGCAAGACCTCATCTCTACAATAAATCAAAAATTAGCCAGGCATGGTAGCGCACACCTGTAGTTCCAGCTACTTGGAAGGCTGAGGCAGAAGGAACACCTGAGCCCTGCAGGTCAAAGCTGCGGTGGCCGTGAGCATGACACTACACTCTAGCTTGGGTGACAGAGTGAAATTCCAACCCTCCCCCAAAAAAAGAAGACAGAAAAGTGAATTTTTTTACCTTAATCACTAGTACCAGAATAGGAGAGAACATTCTTTATTTGGAAAAGTACTTTGGCAAGCTACTAAAATTAAGGGTGAGAACTTCAAGTTCATGAGTGAACTTGGGCCCAAACAAAATCATGATCCCTACACAGGACTGGGTGAGACACTGATGCTTAAGAGAGGACTCTGTCCAAGGATAACATAATTAATAGGGGACCTTTTCTTTTGTTTGTCAGGAGGAACCATCTCTAGGATATCAGGAATTAACCAATCTGGCTTTAGAAGAAAAAAAGTTAGTGTCATTCAGGTTTCTATCTCTAGGTAAAGTTTGCAAGGAACAAGACTAGAAGAATCGTTTCCATTGAATATCTTGCTCATTCTTCTTTGACAAACACAATTACAAAATATGAGCATATTTACAAAATCTTAATCAGGAAACACATGCCGAGTTGAGTGCGTTGGTTCAGCCTGTAATCCCAGCACTCTGGGAGGTAAAGGCGGAAGGATTGGCTGAGCCCAAGGGTTCACGACCAACCTGGGCAACTTGTTGAGACCTCGTCTCTACAATAAATCAAAAAATTAGCTGGGCACGGTGGCTTGTGCCTGTAGTTCCAGCTAATAGGAAGGCTGGGGCAGAAGGATTGCCTGAGCCCAGCAGATGGAGGCTGCATTGGCCATGAGCGTGCCACTGCACTCTAGCCTGGACAACAGAGTGAAACTCTGCCTCAAAAAATAAAATAAGGGGCGGAGGGGAAGGGAGATGGGATCAATGGTAGTAAATATCTGTCTGGGAATGGGGAGACACCTCTTATCAACAAGGGTGCCTGAACGAAGCATATTTGTATACATAACCCTTAACTGTACCCCACAATATCATAATAAAAAATATTGATTAAAAAAAATTAAAATAAAATAAGATGCTGGGCGCGGCTGTTCAGCCTGTAATCCTAGCACTTTGGGAGGACAAGGCGAGAGGATTGCCTGAACCCGCATGTTCGAGACCAGCCTGGGCAACTTGGTGAGACCTTGTCTCTACAATAAGTCAAAAAATAAGCCGGGCGTGGGAGCACACGCCTGTATTTCAGCTACTTGGAAGGCTGGGGCGGAAGGATCGCCTGAGCCCAGTAGACTGAGGCTGCAGTGGCCATGAGCATGCCACTGCACTCCAGCCTGGGCGACAGAGTGAGACTCTGACTCAAAAAAAGAAAGAAAGAAAGAAACACATGCCACACACATCAACGTACACTTTACACACATTTACACACTCACTTTGTTGTTCTCAGACTTCCATGTAGCTGTGTGAGTAGGATTGGAATGACTGTGGAAAAAGCACTGTTCTGAGCTCTGTTTTAACCCAAAAAAACAAACCCAACCATTACAGCCCAGGAGTAGGAGTTTGGCAACCAACGCAGACTGAGTCACCCTTTCTGAACAAAGAGCTCCGTGCTCACTATAAACTGGAAGCCGGTATGTTTGTCTGCACTGAGTCAACTCCGACCCTGTCACAATCACAATGGAGGCTGCTGTGAGTCCTGATACGCTTCCCAATTCTGTACTCAGGGTATGGCTTGAGACCACACATAATTTGAAAATAGGCCGTGCGCAGTGGCTCACGCCTGTCATCCCAGGACTTTGGGAGCCCGGGGTGAGAGGATTGCCTGAGCCCAGGGGTTTGACCAGCCTAGGTAACATGATGAAGAGACCTAGGAAAGCTTGCTTGCTTAACAATGAGACCTCATCTCTACAATAAATCAAAAAATTAGCTGGGCATGGTGGCGCATGCCTGTAGTTCCAGTTACTTGGAAGGCTGAGGTGGGAGGATTGTCTGAGCTCAGCAGGTGGAGGCTGTGGCAGCCCTGAGCAGCGTGCCACTGCATTCCAGCCTGGTTGACAGAGTGAGACTTAAACTCAAAAAAAAAGAAGAAGAAGAAGAAGCCGGGCTCGGTGGCTCAGCCTGTAATCCCTCGCCTTTGGGAGGCTGAAGTGAGTGGATTGCCTGAGCCCGCGTGTTCAAG
>NW_007067512.1:17713-18002 GCF_000164805.1 Carlito syrichta
CGGGTCTCGAACCCACAGGCTCAGGCAATACACTCACCTCAGCCTCCCAAAGGCACAGGATTACAGGCTGAGCCACCGAGTCCGGCTCTCATCATGTGTTTTTAAAGTTGTTTTCGAAGGATAGGATGCTCTTGTGTGTGTGTGTGTGTGTGTGTGTGTGTGTGTGTGTGTGTGTGTGTGTGTGTGTATGAGTTGGAGTCTCACTCTGTTGCCCAGGATGGAGAGCAATTCACAGCCACCACAGCCTCAACCTGCTGGGCTCCGGCGATCCTTCCGCCTCAGCCTTCCA
>NW_007067512.1:18094-19240 GCF_000164805.1 Carlito syrichta
ATCCACTCACCTTAGCCTCCCAAAGGTGCGGGATTATAGGCTGAGCCACCGAGCCCGGCTCTTTTTTTTTTAAGTCCACAGATGATTCTGATGGATATGACCCAGTAACCTATTCCAATTATCTTCCTTAGCCGGGCTCGGTGGCTCAGCCCGTAATCCCAGCGCTTTGGGAGGCTAAAGTGAGTGGATTGTCTGAGCCTGCGGGTTCGAGACCCGCCTGGGCAACATGGCGAGACTTCATCTCTACAATAAATCAAAAGTTAGCCGGGTGTGGTAGCATGCGCCTGTAGTTCCGGCTACTTGGAAGGCTGAGGTGGAAGGATCCCCAGAGCCCAGCAGGTCAAGGCTGCGGTGGCCTGAGTGTGCCACTGCACTCCAGACTAGGTGACAGAGTGAGATTCCAACTCAAGAAAAAAAATAATAATAAATACACAATTACCAAAAAAATTATCTTCCTTCTTGAAAGACTAAAAGGAGAAAGATGATGCTAACATTTACTAAATGCCCACACCCTGCTCCCTGCTCACCTACTTATTTATTCTAAAGCTAAGATATCAGGAGATTTGCCCAAAGTGACATAGCTGGGGAATGGCAGGTCCAACACTATTATTTTTATTTTATTAATCTGTTTTTTATTTATAGAGTAGGGTCTTGCTCTGTTGCCCAGGCTAGAGAACAGTGTCATGATCAGCCTCAGTCTGGGCTCAGGCAATTTTTCTGCTTCAGCCTCCCAAAGTGCTGAGATTACAGGCATGAGCCACCATGCCAGGCCAACATTAGAAGTCATGTTTCCTATCCAGGCTTACCCCTCTAATCCCAGCACTTTGGGAGGCAGAGGCGAGAGGATTACCTGAGCCTAGGGGATCGAGACCAGCTTGGGCAACTTGACAAGACCTCATCTCTACAATAAATCAAGAAAAATTAGCTGGGCATGGAGACAAGGGTTCACCAAGTTGCCCAGGCTGGTCTCAAACCCGTGGGCTCAGGCAATCCACTCACCTCAGCCTTGCTGAGTGTAGTTCAGTGAGGCTAAGACCTGAATATGATTTATCTTCTCCAATCTTCAGAAAAACCCCTGAAGGTAAAAACGATATTCCCATTTTGTAGAAGAGAACCGAAGAGAATCTGTTTCTTTTCTTTTCTTTT
>NW_007067512.1:19317-21414 GCF_000164805.1 Carlito syrichta
CACTCTGTCGCCCAGTCTGGAATGCAGTGGCCGCTCCCGGCCACCGCAGCCTCGACCTGCTGGGCTCCGGCGATCCTTCCACCTCGACCTTCCAAGTAGCTGAAACTACAGGTGCACACTACCATGCCCGGATAATTTTTTTATTTATTGTAGAAATGAGGTCTCACCAAGTTGCCCGGGTGGGTCTCGAACCCACGGGCTCAGGCAAAGCACTCGCCTCGGTCTCCCAAAGTGCTGGGATGACAGGCTGAGCCACCGAGCCCAGCTGAGAATCTATTTTCTTGTAGGAGAGTCATATCTAATTTGCTTGGTTGTCATGAGGATTACACGAGATGACTAGAGCCCAGCATCATGACTAGAAGATAGGAATAGATTTCCACTGTTCGTCCCCTTCCCTTCCCTTATCTCCCTTGAGGGCAGGGACCACATCCCCATTGTGTCAGCTTTCCCAGAGCCAGAGGCAGGGGTGAGCTAGTAGTAGGGTCCCCACAGGTATGATCAGTGGTCAAGCTGATAAACTGGAACTTCTCTCACATTTGACCTTCATTCCTCCTTCTCCAAAAATACCAAACATGCTGGGCTCGGTGGCTCAGCCTGTAATCCCGCGCCTTTGGGAGGCTGAGGTGAGTGGATTGCCTGAGCCCGCGGGTTCGAGACCCGCCTGGGCAGCGAGACCTCATCTCTACAATAAATCAAAATATCAGCCGGGCATGGTAGCGCGCGCCTGTAGTTCCGGCTACTCGGAAAGCTGAGGCGGAAGGATCGCCGGAGCCCAGTAAGTCGAGGCTGCGGTGGCCGGGAGCGGCCACTGCACTCCAGCCTGGGCGACAGAGTGAGACTCCAACTCAAAACAAAAAACAAAAAACCCAAACATTTAGATGCCGACTGTGGTCCTGCCCTCTGCCTGCCATGTACCATGTGACAAACACAACTCATGAAGCAGCAATATTTTGCTGGTAATAAGAGCCACTTGATTTGCTCCATCATTTTCTGGATCTAATTGACTAGGAAAAGCTCACACCTGAACTGAATAATGACTGGATGCAGACAGGGTGTGACTCAGGAATTTGCTGATTATCATGTGCCACCTTGACCTACAAAGAATCACCTGGGGTGGCCAGACACAGTGGTTTATGCCTATGATCCCAGCACTTTGGGAGGTTGAGGTGAGAGGATTGCCTGAGCCCATGGGTTTGAGACCAGCCTGAGCAAATTGGCGAGACCTCATCTTTACAATAAATTTTTTAAAAATTAGCCAGGCAGCCGGGCTCGGTGGCTCAGCCTGTAATCCCACGCCTTTGGGAGGCTGAGGTGAGTATATTGCCTGAGCCCGTGGGTTCGAGACCTACCTGGGCAGCGAGACCTCATCTCTACAATAAATCAAAAAATCAGCCGGGTGTGGTAGCCCATGCCTGTAATTCCGGCTACTTGGAAGGCTGAGGCGGAGGATCACCAGAGCCCAGCACTTCGAGGCTGCGGTGGCCGGAAGCAGCCACTGCACTCCAGTCTGGGCGACAGAGTGAGACTCCAACTCAAAAAAAAAAAAAAAAAAATTAGCCAGGCATGGTGTCGCGTGCCTGTAGTTCCAGCTACTTGGAAGGCTGAGGCGGGAGGATTGCCAGAGCCCAGCAGGTTTAGGCTGCGATGGCCGGGAGCATGCCACTGCCCTCCAGCCTGGGTGACAAAATGAGACTCCAACTCTAAGGAAAAAAAAATTAAGTTCCACAAATGACTCTAATGTGTAGCCAGAGTGACAAATAATTGACTTACCTAAATACATGAATGGAAAATTCATTTTAGCCAATCAAATTATTATTTAGGATGGCAGATCTGCTTCTCAGCACGTCAGACTATAACCAAAAATATAGCATGATACAGCAAGCACAGAGGGAAACTGAAAAAAAACCTGATGATATAAACTAGCATCAGCAAATATATGACTACCCTTCCCTGTTCCCACAATTGGAACACCCTTCCCTCACTGAGTCCTGTTCTTGCATCCTGTCCCAAGACAGCATCTCAGTTGTCACATGAGATGGAGCTTAAGCTCACAAAAGTATACGTACACACACTTAAAAACCTATTACAAGGTTGGGC
>NW_007067512.1:21811-34844 GCF_000164805.1 Carlito syrichta
CAAGTTGCCCAGGTGGGTCTCGAAACCGCGGGCTCAGGCAATCCACTCACCTCAGTCTCCCAAAGCACTGGGATTACAGGCTGAGCCACCGAGCTTGGCCGAGAAAAACTTTTAACTTGTCTAGAGGATATGTGCACTAATGGCAGGAAGTCAAAAAATTTCAAATTAAATAGTTTTATTTAACCCACTCTCATTATCATCTCTAAAAGCCGAGGGAATTAATGTTTTATTAACTTCCTAAAGGCCTTGGGGAGTCATTTGCTTGTTAACGGGCTAAGTAAAACTGATTTGGTGTGAGTTAATTTCTTATTTCATAAGTTCATAAAGAACTAGAGCCAATAGTACTATCTTAGGAACTTGAGAAAACATCCGTGAGAACACTTGGCTTCTCGGTTCACCTGGACAAATTTGGGAGTGTAATATGTAATTATTTGCAGAGGGATTTTTAAGAGCAAACTTTAGTCGGCCCAGCACTTTGAGAGGCCAAGGTGAGAGGATTGTCTGAATCCAGGGGTTCAAGATGAGCCTGGGCAACTTGGCGAGACCTCGTCTCTACAATAAATCAAAAAATTAGCCAGGTGTGAGGGTGCTCGCCTGTGGTTCCAGATACTTGGAAGGCTGAGGCGGAAGGATCGCCAGAGCCCAGCAGGTCGAGGCTGCAGTGACCATACATGTGCCACTGCACTCCAGCCTGGGTGACAGAGACTCTGACTCTAAATAAATAAATAAATAATAATAATTCTTTTTTAAAAAACAAATTTTACATACTTTTGCTCTGATTACCTTTTGGGATAGTCTTTAGTTTGTCTCAGATTCTCTCAGTCTTTGGTCTCCAAACAGGCCAAACAGGGCAAGAACTAAATTTACAAGAGAACAAGAATGCATATTCAACAGAAAAGTCAACCCACCTGTTCGCCATTGACCTAGGCTGCTACTATGGAAACAAGTAAACCAGGGATACAAATAAACCTCTGTGCTCTCCCCAGGAATAAGAACTCCCTGACGACTCCTTTTGCCCGGGCTTTTCCCTGACTTAACACCTTTAAATGTCACTATCAACTGAACTTCATGTTTCTTTTTTCTCATTTGCTTTTTTGAGTCAGTCTCACTCTGCCGCCCAGACTGGAGTGCAGTGGCTGCTCCCGGCCACCGCAGCCTCGACCCGCTGGGCTCCGGCGATCCTTCCGCCTCAGCCTTCCGAGTAGCCGGAATTACAGGCACGCGCTACCACGCCCGGCTGATTTTTTGATTTATTGTAGAGATGAGGTCTCGCTGCCCAGACGGGTCTCGAACCCGTGGGCTCAAGCAATCCACTCACCTCAGCCTCCCAAAGGCATTGGGATTACAGGCTGAGCCACCGAGCCCAGCATCTCATTTGCTTTTTAAAAATTAAAATAACATCTTGTCTGATTGCAAAAGCAAATCTTTGCACTGAAGGTAAATCTGAACATTTGATAAGCAAAGAGTAGAAAAGAAAAATGTTCGGGTCCAGACGGACAGGGTGAGGGTGGGTTGCTGGAGAGGAGGGGAGGGGGAGGGGAAAAGCCAGGAAGCATGGTGATAGCCATGGCTCAAAGAGCACGTGGCCACACCAGATTCTAGCAAGGCAAGGGCTACTGGTTGCTTGTGGTTGAGTCCTTTTAACCATTCCCCTTGATGGGGGAAGATCATTAGGTGATTGGGTGGTGGTCTCCTTCCATGTCATCACAAAGGGAAATACAGGAGCGCACTACCACGCCCGGCTAATTTTTGATTTATTGTAGAGATGAGGTCTCGCCAAGTTGCTGGAGTGGGTCTCGAACCCGTGGGCTCAGGCAATTCACTTGCCTCGGCCTCCAAAGTGCTGGGGTGACAGGCTGAGCCACAAAGCCCGGCCAAAAAAAATTCTATTTTTTTTTTTTTTTTTTTGAGTTGGAGTCTCACTGTCGCCCAGACTGGAGTGCAGTGGCCGCTCCCGGCCACCGCAGCCTCGACCTGCAGGGCTCCGGCGATCCTTCCGCCTCAGCCTTCCGAGTAGCTGGAAATACAGGTACGCGCTAACACGCCCAGCTAATTTTTTTGATTTATTGTGGAGATGAAGTCTCGCTAAGTTGCCCAGGAGGGTCTTGAACCTGTGGGCTCAGGCAATCCACTCACCTCAACCTCCCAAAGGCGCAGGATTACAGGCTGAGCCACTGAGCCCGGCCAAAAAAATTCTTTTAAAGGGGGCAGGAGTCAGGCATGGTGGCTCAAGCCTATAATCCCAGCACTTTGGGAGTCCAAGGGTTCGAGATCAGCCTGGGAAACTTGATGAGACGTCATCTCTGCAATAAATCAAAAACTTAGCCAGGTATGGTGGCGCATGCCTGTAATTCCAGCACTTTGGGAGGCTGCAGCAAGAGCATTGCCTGAGTTCAGGAGTGCCTGAGTCCAGGAGTTCAAGACCACCTTGGCTACTTGGTGAGACCTCATCTTTACAATAAATCAAAAAATTAGCCAGGCATGGTGGTGTGCGCCTGTGGTTTCAGCTACTTGGAAGGCTGAGGTGGAAGGATCTCCTGAGTCTAGCTGGATGAGGCTGTGGTGGACGTGAGCGTGCCACTGCACTCCAGCCTGGGTGACAGAGTGCTACTCTAACTAAAAAAAATAATAATAAAAAAATAAAGGGGGCAGACACATGGAAACCCAACAATCTGATCTTCAGACAACCCCCAAGTTGAATGCTGGAGCAACTCCTTAGAACCTTGGAGCTTTTCAGAACAAAGTTTGAAATCTACTGGAATTTATCATTTCAGAACTTTTTTCCTGAATAATATTCCTATGTGTCATTTTATAAAAAGATCATATAAAGTATGCATCTTTACAATCCATTTTTATCTCACAATATTATAAAACATGAATAGCTTTTCCATATCGAAATATTCCCTTATATAACATCACTTTATTTGTTTGTTTGTTTGCTTATTTATTTATTTATCTGAGTCAGAGTCTCACTCTGTTGCCCAAGCTGGAGTGCAGTGACATGCTCACGGTCACTACAGCCTTGACCTGCTGGGCTCAGGCCTTCCTTCTGCCTCAGCCTTCCAAGTAACTGGAACTACAGGCATGCGCCACCATGCCCGGCTACAATTTTGATTTATTGTAGAGATGAGGTCTTGCCGTGTGGCTCAGGCTGGTCTCGAACCCCTGAGCTCAGGTAATTCTCTCACCTCGGCCTCCCACAAGTGCTGGGATTTTAGGCGTGAGCCACTGTGCCTGGCCAGAAGAGAAGATTTTGAATGTTCACAACACAAAGAAATGATCGATGTTCGAGGTGATGAATATGCAAATTATCCTGATTTGATCATTATACTTTGTATTCACGTATGGAATATCTCTCTGTGTCCCATAAATATGTATAACTATGATGTGGCAACTAAAAATAAAAGGGGAAAAAAAACCTACATTGCCAAACATTGCTCTGAAGAACTTGTCATCATGACCTGGCACATTATTCCTGCCCATGGAGAACAGAAACCTACAAAAAAAAGTTTGTCAAGCAGTGCTGGGGTGAAGTGGCAGCAGTGTGCACCAGGACCACGTGCTGTGAATCCGTCCTGCTCGCATGATAGGGCATTAGAAGTCCCACACACTAGTAGGTAAGAGATATCTGAAAAAGTGTCCGCCTCTTCTAGAACATTTGTGGCACATGGGTACAGTCCATCAATATTGACAGAATAGTGGTCAAGGTATTTGTTTCGGGAGGCAATACACATTGATCATAGCAATATCACTGCTCCGAATACACTTTTAATAATTCTACCACCAGCCGGGCTCAGTGGCTCAGCCTGTAATCCCAGCTCTTTGGGAGGCTGAGGTGAGTGGGTTGCCTAAGCCCGCGGGTTCAAGACCCGCCTGGGCAGCGAGACCTCATCTCTACAATAAATCAAAAAATCAGCCGGGCGTGGTAGTGCGTGCCTGTAATTCCGGCTACTCGGAAGGCTGAGGCAGAAGGATCGCCGGAGCCCAGCAGTTCGAGGCTGCGGTGGCCGGGAGTGGCCACTGCACTCCAGTCTGGGCGACCGAGTGAGACTCCAACTCAAAAAACAAAAAAAAAACCAAAAAAAAACCCCAAACAACAACAACAACAACAAAATAATTCCACCACCAGAGGTGGTAGCTCAGGCCTGTCATCCTCACACTTTTGGGAGGTGGAGGTAAGAACATTGCCCGAGCCTAGGGGTTTGAGACCAGCCTGGGCAATTTGACAAGACCTCATCTCTACAATAAATCAAAAAATTGGGCCGAGTGCAGTGGCTGCAGCCTGTAATCCCAGCACTTTGGGAGACTGAGGCGAGAGGATTGCCTGATCCCAGGGGTTCAAGACAAGTGAGCAACATGGTGAGACCTTGTCTCTACAATAAATGAAAAAATAGAGCCAGGCTCGGTGACTCAGCCTGCAATCCCACGCTTTGGGAGGCTGAAGTGAGTGGATTGCCTGAGCCCGCAGGTTCGAGACCCGCCTGGGCAGGCGAGACCTCATCTGTACACTAAAATCAAAAAATTAGCCAGGCGTGGTAGCACATGCCTGTAATTCCGGCTCCTCAGAAGGCTGAGGCGGAAGGATCGCCGGAGCCCAGCAGGTCGAGGCTGTGGTCGCCGGGAGCGGCCACTACACGCCAGCCTGGGCAACAGAGTGAGACTCCGACTCAAAAAGAATTCTAATAATTGACCAGACTTGGCGACTCATACCTGCTGTTCCAGCTACTTGGAAGCCTGAGGTGGAAGGATTGCCTGAGGCCAGCAGATCGAGGCTGTGGTGGCCATGAGCGTGCCCCTGCACTCCAGCCTGGGTGACAGAGTGAGACTTCTACTCAAAAAAAAAAAAAAATCCTCCTCGAAAGAACTCCCTTTAGATCTTCTTGTTTATTTTATTTCATTGCCTCAAAGATTATTTTGGAAAAAAGACTAAATTACAAGAAGTTTAGCTTCAAGATTTAATTGGCTTTTATTAGCAACTCATGAATCAGGAAACATCCTATCTAAAAATAGAGAGGTGATAAGCCAGGCACAGCAGAACAGTTGGTTTTTATAAGGTGGCTTGAGCAGGAACCAGGAGACAGCATAATATCAAAATCTGATTTGTCAACATCAGGTGACTTCAGGTTACTTTCCTTGTAAGGATCAAAGCAGAGAGCACTTTTTTTGTTTGTTTGTTTTTGTTGTTGTTGTTTTGAGTCAAAATGCCACTCTCTTGCCCAGGCTGGAGCGCAGTGGCACAATCACAGACTGCCACTGCAGCCTCGACTTGCTGGGTTCAGGCAACCCTTCTGCCTTAGCCTTCCAAGTAGCTGGAACCACAGGCACACATCACCACACCCAGCTAATTTTTTTGATGTATTGTAGAGACGAGGTCTCGCCATGTTGCCCAGGCTGCTCTCAAACCCGTGGGCTCAGGCAGTCTTCTCACCTCTGCCTCCCAAAGTGCTGGGATTACGGGCGTGAGCCACAGTGGCCAGCTAGGACTTTCTTATAATGCCAGTTAAAACTGACTTGTGTGGGGATTTGGCTGTTATCTCTTTCTCCTGATTTCTCAGAAGGTCAAATAAACAACCTAGTTTTGGTTGGGTGAAGTAGAACTTTGGCACCAGTGACAACGTTTTGCTTTGATCTCTTGTGCCTGGTGCAGAAGGAGCTCAGTTCAAACCAATGACCTCCTATAAACTGCTTTCAACATCACTCACTGGTGATTTTAGAAAATTCGTGGGAGGTCCAAAATGGTTGCAGAGAAGCCACACCGTGGACAAGTTGACAAGGAGGCCTCCATGTATGTCTTTCTTGCATCACTGGCTTCTACTCACAAAACTATTGGTTCCAGCCGGACTCGGTGGCTCAGCCCGTAATCCCGCGCCTTTGGGAGGCTGAGCTGAGTGGATTGCCTGAGCCCGAGATTTCGAGACCTGCCTGGGCAGCGAGACCTCATCTCTACAATAAATCAAAAAATCAGCCGGGCGTGGTAGTGCATGCCTGTAATTCCGTCTACTCGGAAGGCTGAGGCGGAAGGATCGCCGGACCCCAGCGGGTCGAGGCTGCGGTGGCCGGGAGTGGCCACTGCACTCCAGTCTGGGAGACCAAGTGAGACTCCAACTCAAAACAAAACAAAACAAAACAAAAACTATTGGTTCCATCAGACAAGATGGGCTGGTTGATGACCTGTGTTTGCAGAGCAAATTCTTGATTGCCAAAGAAACCCTCCAATACGGATTCTGCCTATGATTTTGACAACTTGGGGGTTTGGAGCAGTGTCCTGCCACAGGCTTTAAGACGTATTTTTCTGTCGTGGAAAAAACCCCAAACCTGCTGCCTATTGTTAAAAAATAAAACTAAATTTTCCCCCTAGTTTCCTTTAAAAGAAGAGAAAGAGTCCGGATGCAGGATCTCATGCCTGTAATCCCAGTTTTTTGGGAGGCCAAGGCAAGAGGATTACTTGGGCCCAGGAGCTGCAGGCCAGCCCTAGGCAACATTTCAAGATCTCGTCTCTACACATTTTTTTAAAATTAGCCAGGCACTGTGATGCGTGCCTGTAGTCCTAACGACTCGGGAGGTTGAGGTAGAAGGATGGCTGGAGCCCAGTAGGTCAACGCTGGGGTGGCCGTGAGTATGCCACTGCACTCAAGCCTCGGCAACAGAGTGAGACTCCAACTCAAAACACACACACACACACACACACACACACAATTCTGTAGTTTTTATCTCCTAATCAGTCATCTATTTGAAGAGTAAACTTCTAGAACTGCTTGCTGCAATATCAAACACAGTTTTCCCACATCCTTCTAGAAGGATTTTCATTTCCCCATTGCTAGAAATAATAAAATAAAAATAAATAAATAAAAATAAGTTTCCTATTCCAATCAGTTATGTCAGCTATAAACTTTTGCTTTTCGTTTTAATTATCTTCATTTTAAAGTGTCAAGTGTAGCCAGGCGCGGTGGTTCAGACCCATAAATCCCAGCACTTTGGGAGGCCGAGGCGAGAGGATTTTCTGAACCCAGGGGTTCAGGGCCAGCCTGGGCAGCTTGGCGAGACCTTGTCTCTACAATAAATCAAAAAAATTAGCTGGGCATGGTGGCACGCGCCTGTAGTTCCAGCTACTTGGATGACTGAGGCAGAAGGATCGCCTGAGCTTGTAGGTTGAAGCTTCAGTAGCCATGAGCATGCCACTGAACTTCAGCCTGGGTGACAGAGTGAGACTCCAAATCAAAAATAAAATAATAGTAGTGTCAAGTGTCCCATTTGCAGTTAAAGTCACACAGAAATGCATATTTCTTAATCCAACTATAAACTATTCATGGACCATCCCTCCTTGGATTCCATAAACCACACAGGAATCTTTTTTTTGGAGTTGGAGTCTCACTCTGTCACCCAGGCTGGAGTACGGTGGCACACTCACAGCCACCCCAGTGTTGACCTGTAGAGCTCCAGCGATCCTTCCACCTTAGCCTTTCAAGTAACCAGAACTAGAGGCATGCACCACCACACCTGACTGATTTTTTTATTTATTGTCAAGACGTGGTCTCGCCAAGTTGCCCAGGCTGGTCTCGAACCCCTGGACTCAGGCAGTTCTCCTGCCTCTGTCTCCGAAAGTACTGGAATTACAGGCATGAGCCACCACACCCAGCCTATAATTATCCTTTGTCGATGTACTTTGCTCAGAACAGGAAGTAACTATACAACCACACTTTATTTGGGAGTATGAATATGTGTGCTTTAAGGGTGGCGAAGAGAAGCACAAGACTTGTCATTTAAGTTTGTAGGTCAGCCAGGCGTGGTGGCTCACACCTGTAATTGCAGCATTTGGAGGCAGAGGTGAGAGAATTGCCTGATCTCAGGGTTCAAGACCAACCTGGGCAACTTGGTGAGACCTCATCTCTACAATAAATCAAAAAGTTAGCCTGGTGTGGTGGTGCACACCTGTGGTTCCAGCTACTTGAAGGCTGAGTTGGAAGGATCTCCTGAACCCAGCAGGTGGAGGCTGCGGTGTCCATGAGTGTGCCACTGCACTCCAGTCTGGGTGAGAAAGTGTGACTCTGACTCAAAACTAAAAATTTATGTAAGTCAAAAGCATCTAATAAAGAAATAACATCTAATAAAGAAAACCAGGAGCGGGTTTGATGGCTCAGCCTGTCATCCCAGCACTTTAGGGGGCTGAGGCGAGTGGATTGCCTGAGTTGGCGGGTTCAAGACCAGCTTGGGCAACTTGGCGAGAACTTGTCTCTACAATAAATCAAAAATTAGCCAGGTGTGGTAGCACACGCCTGTAGTTTGGCTACTTGGGAGGCTGAGGCAGAAGGATCGCTGGAGCCCAGCAGGTCGAGGCTGCAGTCCCTGGGAGCGTGCCACTGTACTCCAGCCTGGGTAAAGGAGTGAGACTCCAACTCAAAAAGAAAAGAAAAGAAGCTGAGCTCAGTGGCTCAGCCTGTAATCCTGCACTTTGGGAGGCTGAGGTGAGTGGATTGCCTGAACCCGCAGGTTCGAGACCTGCCTGGGCAACTTGGTGAGACCTCATCTCTACATTAAAAAAAAAAAATTAGCCGGGTGTGGCAGCACACACCTGTAGTTACAGCTACTTGGAAGGCTGAGGTAGAAGGATCGCAGGAGCTCAGCAGGTTGAGACTACTGCACCCCAAGTCTGGGCGACTGAGTGAGACTCCAACTCAAAAAAAAAAAAAAGAAAGAAGAAAAGAAAACCAGGAAAGTGGTTACCTCTGTAAGACAGGAGGGCTATGTATCCTTCTTCAAATGCATCATTACCTTGTATTTCTTGAGTTCAGTGAGGAAGAAACTTGTTAATGGTGTAAAAAAAGCTTATCCCAGAGATTCGAATTCAGTTGTTCAGGGCTGGAGCTTGAATTGGCACTTTTATTTTCTTTGTTAACTATCCAAGGGCAGCAAGGACTGACAATGCCTAATGGATCAGAGTGGCTGTGAACTTAGAAAGGGGAAAAGAAAAAGTCAATATACCACCATTTAGGAGTCATTTTAACCATCTGTCAGTTTTGCAAAACCAAAAGCAATCAATAAAATGTTTTTCCTAGTGTTGTTTTAAATAAAGTGGCCCTAGAGGTCTGCATCAGGGAAAAAAAAAAGGTCTAAATGGAATGCTTTATAGATTCCTAATAAAATTTCATACAATCAAAGCTAGCAGTACATGGAACCCATCTGACAAAAAGATCCCAATTAACAGCACATTTATCAGTGGGAACAGCTGTGGTTCATGCAGCATCTCATGCTTGAGAGACTCCCAAATTGGGAATGGAGGAGAAACAGTCATTTCTGGAGACAGGGGTTAAGGAAAAGGGCATTTTATAAAGTTGTTTTTGGTTTTCTTTTGTTTGTTTGTTTGTTTTTGAGTTGGAGTCTCACTCTGTCGCCCAGACTGGAGTGCAGCGACCGCTCCCGGCCACCGCAGCCTCGACCTGCTGGGCTCCGGCCATCCTTCCGCCTCAGCCTTCCAAGGAGCTGGAACTACAGGTGCGCGCTACCACGCCCGGCTCATTTTTTGCTTTATTGTAGAGATGAGGTCTCACCAAGTTGCCCAGGCAGGTCACGAACCTGCGGGCTCAGGTAATTCACTCACCTTGGCCTCCCAAAGCGCGGGATTACAGGCTGAGCCACTGAGCCCGGCTATTGTTTTTTTTTTTAAGTCGGAGTCTCACTCTCTTACCCAGGCTGGAGTGCAGTGGCATGTTCATGGCCACCGCAGCCTTGACCTGCTGGGCTCAGGTCTTCCAAGTACCTGGAACCACAGGTGCCACTACGCCTGGCTAATTTTTGATTTATTGTAGAGACAAGGTCTCACCAAGTTGTCCAGGCTGATCTCGAACCCCTGGACTCAGGCAATCCTCTCACCTAGGCCTGCCAAAGTACTGGGATTATAGGCGTGAACCACCACGCCAGGTTTATACTTTTTTTTTTCTTTTTGAGTTGGAGTCTCACTCTGTGCCCAGACTGGAGTGCAGCGGCCGCTCCCGGCCACCGCAGCCTCGACCTGCTGGGCTCCGGCGATCCTTCCGCCTCAGCCTTCTGAGTAACTGGGACTACAGGCGCACGCTACCATGCCCAGCTCATTTCGATCTATTGTAAAGAGGAGGTGTCGCCAAGTTGCCCAGGCGGGTCTCGAACCCGCAGGCTCAGGCAATCCACTCACCTCAGCCTCCCAAAGGTGCGGATTACAGGCTGAGCCACCGAGCCCGGCATATACTTTCTTAATTACTATAAATTTGAAATAAACTTGATGTCTAGTAGAGCAAGTATTCTCATCTTCTTCAAAGATAATTTTGAAAAACTTTTATAAGGGAATCAATTGTTATATTGAGATTACAATCTGGAGTTCTGCATTGCATCAATAGCCTGTCAAGTGACTGTATCTATTTTTCTTTTTTTTTTTTTTTTTTTTTTTTGAGTTGGAGTCTCACTCTGTCGCCCAGACTGGAGTGCAGTGGCCGCTCCCGACCACCGCAGCCTCGACCTGCTGGGCTCCGGCGATTCCTCCGCCTCAGCCTTCCGAGTAGCCAGAATTACAGGCGTGTGCTACTACCCCCAGCTGATTTTTGATTTATTGTAGAGACGCGGTCTCGCCAAGTTGCTGGCGGGTCTCGAACCCGCAGGCTTAGGCAATCCACTCACCTCAGCTTCCCAAGGTGCGGGATTACAGGCTGAGCCACCAAGCCGGCTATTTTTCTTTTTTTGGGGGGGAGTAAGAGTCTCACTCTGTCACCCAGGCTGGAGTGCAGTGGCACGCTCACTGCCACCACGACCTTGACCTGCTTGACTCAGGTGATTCTTCCGCCTCAGTCTTCCAAATAGCTGGAACTACAGGCATGCGCCACCACACCCAGCTTATTTTTTTCTTTATTATAAAGACGAGGTCTTGCCAATTTGCCTAAGCTGGTCTCAAACCCCTGGGTTCAGGCAATCCTCTAGCCTGTGCCTCCCAAAGTGTTGGGATTATAGGCGTGAGCCACTCTGCCCAGCATAGTGACTGTATGCTTATGATCACTGAGTGTAAGTGTTGACACACACCCTGCCAAACTACACTCCCATTCTTCATATCCTATAACAGGAATTGAACTTCTCAGTTTCTCTGAATAAAAGATTTTGTGTGTGTGTGTGTCAGAGTCTTACTGTTGCCCAGGTTGGAGTGCATCGGCACACTCAAGGCCACCGCAGCCTCGACCTGCTAGTGTCCGGCAATCCTCCCACCTCAGCTTTCCAAGGAGCCTAAACTACAGGCCCGTGCTACCACACCCAGCTAATTTTTCATTTATTGTAGAGACGAGATCTCACCAAGTTGCCTGGGGGGGGGTCTCGAACCCATGGGCTCAGGCAATCCGCTTGCCTCAGCCTCCCAAAGTGCTGGGATTACAGACTGCACCACCAAACCCGGCCAAAAGATATTTTTTAAATGTGCTTTTAAAATATATTTCAGCTTATTTTGCTGTTTTAATTTATTATTTCTCTCATGCACATGTTTAAAAAACCAGGTAGAGGCCGGGCTCAGTGGCTCAGCCTGTAATCCCAGTACTTTGGGAGGCTGAGGTGAGTGGATTGCCTGAGCCCACGGGTTTGAGACCCGCCTGGACAGCAAGACCTCATCTCTACAATAAATAAAAAAATCAGCCGGGCGTGGTGGCGCGTGCCTGTAATCCCAGCTACTCGGAAGGCTGAGGCGGAAGAATCGCTGGAGCCCAGCGGGTCAAGGCTGCGGTGGCTGGGAGCGGCCACGGCACTCCAGTCTGGGTGACAGAGTGAGACTCCAACTCAAAAACAAAAAAACAAAAAAAATAGGAAGTATTAAAAGCTTGCGGTCTTCCTCCCACATTTGTCCCCATCTGCCCAGTTCTCTCATCTCCAAAGGTCACCCTTTTCTTCGTTTCTTTCCCTTTTTTTTTTTTTGAGTTGGAGTCTCCCTCTGTCGCCGAGATTGGAGTGCCGTGGCCGCTCCCAGCCACCGCAGCCTTGACCCGCTGGGCTCCAGCGATTCTTCCGCCTCAGCCTTCCGAGTAGCTGGGATTACAGGCACGCGCCACCACGCCCGGCTGATTTTTTTATTTATTGTAGAGATGAGGTCTCGCTGCGGGCTCAGGCAATTCACTCACCTCAGCCTCCCGAAGGTGCGGGATTCCAGGCTGAGCCACCGAGCCCGGCCTTCTTTCCCTTTCTTTTTGAGTCAGAGTCTCACCCTGCTGACCAGGTTGGAGTACAGTGGCACACTCATGGTCACCGCAACCTCAGGTGATCCTTCCGCCTCAGCCTCCCAAGTAACTGGAACTAAAGGCACAAGCTACCATGCCCAGGTAATTTTTTGATTTATTGTAGAGATGAGGTCTTGCCAAATTGCCCAGGCTGGTCTTGAACCACTGGGCTCAGGCAATCCTCTCACCTCGGCCTCCCAAAGTGCTGGGATTATAGGCATGAGCCACTGCGCCCGGCCTATAGAATATATTTCTAGCACAAGGTGTGGTGGTTCACGCCTGTCATTCCAGCACTTTGGGAGGCCGAGGCGAAAGGATTGCCTGAGCTCAGGGTTTGGAGACCAGCCTGGGGAACTTGGTGAGACCTCGTCTCTACAACAAATCAAAAAATTAACTGGACTTGGTGGTACATTCCTGTGGTTCCAGCTGCTTAGAAAGTTAAGCCAGAAGGATGGCCTGAGCCCAGCAGGTTGAGGCTGTGGTGACCTTGAGTGTGCCACTGCACTCCAACCTGGGCAACAGTTAGACTCTGACTCAAAAAAAAGGGAAATAACCTTAGATTCTGGGTACTCCCTGTCCCTTTCCTGGAGAAACTCATGAATAATCCACCCCTTGCTTAGTATACAGAGGAGGGACCCTCAAAAAATCGGCAAGCCCTTGTAGTACAGGCTCCCCCTCCTAGGTAAGTGTTCTAGGAAACCATCCACATCAATGTGCCACCCAGCATTGTTGTGAGTGGCTGTATTCAGTTTTAATTAAAATTTTTTTTTTCCTGAGTTGGAGTCTCACTCTGTCGCCCAGACTGGAGTGCAGTGGCCGCT
>NW_007067513.1:0-915 GCF_000164805.1 Carlito syrichta
GACACAACTCATAAATATGCATTCAGACATGCACAGACACATGCACGCATACTCAGACACGCACACTCAGACACAGACACACACTCAGACTCACATGCTCAGACACACACTCAGACATGTACAGACATGCACACTCAGACACAACTCAGACACACATAGACTTGCACACACACCCAGACACGCAGACACGCACACTCAGACACAACAGACATGCATAGACACGCACTCACATACATTCAGGGGTGCACACGCTCAGATACACATAGACACACACACAGACTGAGTGTACCCTCAGATGTGTACACTCAGACATGCACAAACACACTCAGATTCCCACACTCAGACTCCCATACTCAGACACACACACTCAGACACACACACGTCCATGCTCCCAGTCCAGCAGTCTCCAAGAGCTGATTTCTGACCTTGTCCTCCCCCCATCCACAGCTCAAAAGGTTGGCACAAGAATGCCGATTGGCCTTTCTGGGAAAGGACTATTCTTTTTTTTTTTCTATTTTTGGTATTAAAATGGTCATTTTTAAGGTTGCAATACAGGCAATTATTTTTTCAGTGATCTTTATGTCCTTACTTGACAAAATAAGAAGATGCCAACAATGCTTAGATCCGTTCCCAAAATGACTTTTTGACATGGTATTGATAACAGAGGAGTTCACAGCACTGCACCCCTAAGCCCCAGTCTCCCTCTTCTGGTAGGGAATAAATCCTGCCTCACCTACTCCGGGGTAAAAGGAGGGCAGGGAACACATCCTCCAGGCCTCCATGTAGTTCCCACGGAAGCAGACAGGCAGTGGCAGTCCCTGATTCTGGACTGGGCACCATAGTCTCAAGGACCAGCCTTTGCACCCCATGGACCTGGGGGTGGCCCATTTGCCAGGGAAGTCTTCAAGGAGGAGC
>NW_007067514.1:0-2163 GCF_000164805.1 Carlito syrichta
AAAATTCTATGTATCTATCTTAATTTCTATAAAAGTTTCTAATTCCTAATCCTGATATATAAGGCTGATCATCAGCAATAATGTTTCTAAAATGAAACCCTAATACAAACTGTAATTTTACTAAAGCCAAAACTGCAATTAGTAGAAAGTGGGAACAATGAAATTTCTAAAGTTAGCTATATTCTTATAAAACCTCAAAGTATCATGTTTGATCATGCTTGTACTAACATAATTCCCTGATGTAGCATGACTTATTCTAAAATACTTTCTATGAATAAAACAAATTCAGTTTCTATTATAAGTAGAAAAAACCAACACTAATTGTAACTAAAGAACCGGTTTAAAAGAACGCAGCCCAGCCCAAAGTGGACGCTGGGCCCTTAGGAATGTGGCCCAATGCAAGGTTCGTGCTGGGCCATTTCTGGTAACTCTAGATAATCATCTATACCATCTAAAGCTGGAAACAGCTCTCTAAATGTATATACTAATTCTACAAATATACTTTTAAATCTTATAAAGAAGCTTGTATCATATATAAGGCTCCCAAATGTGACCTGAGTTTGAACTGTGTTAAGTTTAAAGCCGAAACCACAGTCTGTGAGTAACGGGAACAGTGGATCCCTAGAGTCAGCCGTGCTTGTCATACTCTCAGAACTTCATGCTTAGATCATCAAAGTCCCTGCTAGTGGGTCATGCCAAACAACAAAGAAGGAAGGAGGGAATGGGCCTTCAGCTCCTGAATGCAACCTGGTGGTCTCAGGGTCCGCAGCCCAACTGGATCCCTAATGCTCAGGCGGACCTCCACAGCGGGCTCCCAACAACACATAGCTCCTTTGTAGATACCTCTGAATTCCCCAGCTTCTGATTTAGGACTTGTGTAGGGAACAGGCCTTGCCTTCTGTATTTTTCTCTCCATACTGCCCCTTCCTGATATTTCCTTTCTGTCACATTCTGGGAAGTGGGCCAGGGAGACTACCCTTTCATTTGGATTCTGTCCCAGCTCTTTCCACCCCAGCCCTGCTCAGGTGCCCATCACCTCTATGCTGGATTCAGCTAAGGATCTCAGGAGGAATTTCTGCCTGCCTGCACCTTTTCCCTTCTTTGCACTTTTTCCTGGCCTTCAGAGGGATATTCCCTAAATAAGATGCTTATCACTCCACACGTGTGCTTGGAACTCATCCAGGCCACACCCCTGTCCAGTGGAACAACCCCTCAGTTTCCCTGGTGTCTACAGACTGGCCTTTCTCCCTATTGTCTACCTCGCCTCCAATATCTTGCTGTGTTTCTTGGCACCCTAGACTTACCTTCCAGACCCATCCCAGGAGGCACTCATCGAGGTTTCCTGGGCACCTACCACGTGCCCTACCTTGGGAGAGACTACAATTTAACCAGGGTCAGCATGAAGGGAGAGGTGTTCTTAGTGCAGTGGCTTCTCCTCCCCAAGCCACATCCCCTGACTGGGAGGTGCTCAGTGGACATTGTCCACAAGGACATGCCTCTTTCTGGCCAGGCTTCTTGTGCCCCTCCTTCTCCTCACCTCCTCCTACTCCTTCCATCCCCCACCCTCTACCTTCCTCTGCCCATCCATTTATCTTTTGCTTCCTCCTTCCCACCTCTTGCCTGGGTCAGGGAGCACTCCCTGACTGCTCCAGGACAGGAGATGTCCCTGTGCTACCCAGCACAGAGGGCATTCCTCATGGGGCATTGCAGCATGATCTTGGGGGAGTCTCCTGGTCTCTCGGCATCTTAAGCCCACACAGTGAAATGGGATGTTACTGCCAATGGATGTGTGTGCCCCAGCCTGGCTCTTCCCTGCCCTCCACCTGGTTCCCCACTCAAGCCCATGTGCAAGACAGTCTGTGAGTGCGATCGTCACTGAGGAGGGTCCGTCCAATAACCTGCGTCCTGTCACCCTCCATGGTCAGGACCTGGTGGCACTGAAAGATAAAAGTTTGGACACCAAAGAGATGTGACAACATTAATGATTAATCTCAGGACTGCCAGGAGGGCCCTCGCCCAGGTGTTTGGCCCTGCCACTTCTCAGCTCTGGTCTTGTTGGGGAGGAAAGAGGTTCTAGAGGTTTCCCCTCCTTTGATATAGCAGCGTCAACCCCTCCTCTTTCCCTCCCTTTGAGGGGTGAGTGGGTGGGGATCAGTGTTTCAT
>NW_007067514.1:2307-3759 GCF_000164805.1 Carlito syrichta
AGGTGACTCTGATGGTACCAGCCCCGCGAGAGGCAGATGAGAGACCTAGGGCTGTGTGGCACAGAAAAGAGGGAGGAGGGGGAGCTGCTGTCCTCACCCCTATGGGGGCTTCTATGAGGCAGAGACACCTGTGCTGCTTAGGGCTGGTTCAGAAGGGCACGGAGATATCAGACCTTCCCACTGAGGGCCTGGGCCAACTGCTGGAGAGGGGTGAGTGCCCCATCCCAGGAGCAGGCCCACTCTCAGTGAGGGGTGGCGGGAGGGTCTCTGAGTCCCCTCTTACTCTGACATGTGGAAAGTCTGCGAGCCTGGTGAGTCACCACTTGCTCCCAGGTGCTGACTGATGACACCATCTTCTGTGTGTGGGGGCACCGCTGCCTGGTGCAGCGACTCACAGGAGGATGGGGCTGCTGTAATCAGTTTCACTCTGGGCTCAGTTGCTGAGCTTACGAAGATGACAAGACTTCTTGCATTGGGAGGGGGAGTGGTGCACCATCGGTGTCTCCCTGAGCTCCTCTCCAGTCTGGGTATCTGTTGCACACCCCATTCCTACCAGGCAAGCCACCAGCACTTTACACTATGACCTTGGGAAGTGGTTCTTCCTCTCTGGCCTCAGTTTCCTCATATGTATCATGATAGGTGGCCTTTGAAGTTAGGTATGAAATGCTATGTCTAAAACTAACACATAGAGATTTGTGGATGGGAGTAGCAGAGGGCCTGACCAGCCCTCAGAGGTGTGTGTGTGTGGGGTCACTCACTCATGGGTCCCAGTGGACTCTGAGCTGGTTTGCCTTTTACCAGTAACAGAGAGCAGCAAAAGCCAAGGGATGGAGTGCACCAACCTTGGAGCCAGACTACTTGGGTTCAGGTCCCAGCTCTGCCAGCTACTTACTTTGTGTCTTTGGGGAAGTTGTTTAGCCTCTCTGTGCCTCAGTCACTTCTGCTATAAGATAAAGATAATAATAGTAGCTGTTTCATCAGCTTCAGGCTGGTTAAATGAGTTAACACATACTGAGTGCTTGGAAGAGCACTTGGCACATAATGAGTACTTAATAAATGTTAGCCATTAGCAAATAAAGGCACAGGAGACTTGCTGTCCCCATTTCAAATGTAACATAGAGCTGTGGGGTAGCGGTGACAGCAAAAGGGCACAAAAGCCAGAACACAAAGTGGTAAGATAATAATAAGTAAGACATGTATAGCCCTCACTGGGTTTCAGTCTATAGTATATACTTCATAGTTTGTGTAAATTTGTTGATGCCTCACAGCAATGTCTATGAAATAGGCGTTTCTATTATTATTCCTATTTTATTTTATTTTTAAATTTTTTATTTTTTTGAGTCGGAGTCTCACTCTGTCACCCAGACTGGAGTGCAGTGGCCCTCCCGGCCACTGCAGCCTCGACCTGCTGGGCTCCAGCCTTCCAAGTAACCAGAATGACAGGCATGTGCT
>NW_007067515.1:0-1925 GCF_000164805.1 Carlito syrichta
GAGACAGCCTACAGACTGGGGAAAAGTATTTGCCAACTCTAGGTCTGACAAAGGCTTAACGTCCTGGATCTACAAGGAACTGAAACGTACTGAAAACAGGAGATACTTTTACACTTTAGAGCAAGCTGTCTACCGACCGTAGGCTCTCACCCTCCAGGGGAAACAGAGGTAAGAGTCCAGTCTGCTTTGATATTTACATTTCAAAGAGATAGCTCCAGGCCCTTGAGAAAGGTATTCCCTGGGTTGTAAACCAGCAGGAGGCTTTTAAAGAGATTTACATACATCCCAAAGAATTTGCAGTGACAGGCTTTGAAGAAGTTTGTCTAAAGTTTGGTCAAGCTGAGGGAAAACTTCTGGCGGCCCCTTGGTCACGCTCTGTAAAGCTGGCCTTGCCTGGGTTCAAATCCGAGTTCTACTGCTCATAACTGGGTGATCTGGGACAAGTTTCTCAACCTCTCTGGGTTTGATATCTTCACCTTGTAAATACAGATGACTAATACTTACCTCGCAGGGTACTTGTGTAGATTAAATATATTAATCCAAACACAGCACTTAAAACAGTACCTGGCACATAATAAGTGTATTACTTGCCATTAATTACTTTACCATCTGAGACTTAATTTTGACAATCATCTCATCAGAGATTTTTTGTTTTTGAGTAGGTAGGAGTCTCGCTCTTTAGCCCAGGCTGGAGAGCAGTGGCAACCTCACAGCCACTGCAGCACTGACCTCCTGGCCTCAGGTGATCCTTCCTCCTCAGCCTTCCAAGTAGCTAGATCTACAGGCACATGCCACCACGCCCAGCTAATGCTTTGATTTATTGTAGAGGAGGTCTCGTCAAGTTGCCCAGGTTGGTCTTGAACAACTGGACTCAGGCAATACTCTCGCCTCTGCCTCCCAAAGTGCTGGGATGACAGGTGTGAGCCACCATGCCCGGCCCCACCTGAGAATTTTTTTTATTTTTTTTTTAGTTGGAGTCTCCAGTCGCCCAGACTGGAGTGCAGTGGCCGCTCCCGGCCACCGCAGCCTCGACCTGCTGGGCTCTGGCGATCCTTCCGCCTCAGCTTTTCAAATAGCTGGAACTACAGGCGCGCGCTACCACACCTGGCTAATTTTTTGATTTATTGTAGAGATGAGGTCTGGCCAAGTTGCCCAGGCGGGTCTCGAACCTGCGGGTTCAGGCAATCCACTCACCTTGGCCTCCCAAAGTGCTGGGATTACAGGTTTAGCCACCGAGCCCAGCCCCACCTGAGAATTTATGTGGAAAATTAAATGAGATGATAGATGCGAACACCTCTAACACAGGCCTGGCATCCGGTAAGATTTCTTGAATCACTAACCTTCCTATAACTGTAGTTGCTATTACTATTGTTGCCATTTACACATGTATTACAGTACATGTGTTACATATTCTTATGAACTGACCAGGCGCGGTGACTCACGCCTGTAATCCCAGCACTTTAAGAGGCTGAGGTGGAAGGATCGTTTGATGCCAGAAGAACGAGACTAGCCTAGGCAACATAGAGAGACCCTAACTCAACAATAACAATGAAAAAAATGTTAATTGCCTTGGCATAGTGGCACACACCTATAGTCCCAAATGTATGGGTTGGTGGGAGGATGGCCTGAGCCCAGGAGTTTCATGTTACAGTAATCCATGATCTCACCACAGCACTTCAGCCTGGGCAACAGAGCAAGACTGTCTCTCAGAAAAGAAAAAAAAAGAACTTACACTGTTATTCTTTGTGTTGTTATTGTAATCATTATTTATTGTTATTATCTCATACTACTCCCCCTCTTTTTTTCTTTTTTTTGGGTCAGGGTCTTACTCTGTCAACTCAGACTGGAGTGCAGGGGCATGCTCATGGCCACCACAGCCTTGATCTGCTGGGCTCAGGCAATCCTTCCACCTCAGCCTTCCAAGT
>NW_007067515.1:1945-6378 GCF_000164805.1 Carlito syrichta
TTCAGTCAGTAAATTGCACTCTCCAAATCGCTCCCTGCTCTGCCCCACTCACCAATCAGGGAGGTCCAGCAATGAAACAACAAGGGTAGCAAGCATTTATATGTGATAAGTACTGCCTGTTCCTCTCTGCCCACAGTGACAAAATATTTGCCTACTTTTAATACACACCTCTAGTTAAAGTCAAATTCCTTTAGGGGGCATACAAGACTTATCATGAACCAAATTGTACTGGCTTCACTGCCCCCATGTCCACACCATTCCCCAGCCTCCGTCTTTGTATTTATTTTATTTATTTATTTATTTTTGAGTGAGTCTCACTCTGTCACCCAGGCGAGAGGGCAGTGGCATGCTCCCAGCCACCACAGCCTTGATCTGCTGGGCTCAGGCGATCCTTCCACCTCAGCCTTCCAAGTAGCTGGGACTTAACTTATTGTAGAGGTGCTGTCTCACCAAATTGTCCAGGCTGGTCTCGAACCCCTGGGCTCAGGCAATCCTCCCACCTCGGCCTTCCAAAGTGATGGGATTACAGGCGTGAGCCACCCCACCTAGCCCAGCCACCATTCTTAATAGTAATATTGTCAATACTACTATTATGATCTCACTATTGCTACATCGAATCCCCCTCCTATCAGGTCGCAAAGCCTACCAGGACCTCTCAGTCCCAAGTCCCTCTGGGGCCTCTAGGGCCAGGCAGCCATTCAACTGGGAGGAGATGGAAGGAGGACTCAGGTCTTAGGTGTCCCTGACACCAAGCAAAGACTGACTGCAGCACTTTCGGGCCCTCTAGACAAGTGGGATGCACTGGGTGAGCCCACTGAATGATTCTTCACAATCCAGCTGGATGGCAAGATGGGTGGGGAGTGCACCCAGACCCATTAGACAAAGCTGTCCTCTGTTCCCTGACGTTGCTAAAAGCCTCATTCCTCCCTCTGCATAGCCTAATGGTTTCATCCAGATTCCCCCTCACCAGTGGGAAACACCACAGGCTGGCTAGCCCCCAGGAGAGATGAAAGGAGTTCCACCCAAATTTCCCCAGGACTGTGGCTCCAGACCTCGGGTCCTCTCTCCTGTTAAAGACCTTGCACACCCACCCTAGCTCAGCTTCAAGTGGTGATTGTGCAAAATGAGGTAGAAACGACTCCTTGGGCACAGTGCCTCATGCCTATAATCCCAGCACTTTGGGAGGCCAAAGTGAGAGGATCACCTTTGAGCCCAGAAGTTCGAGGCCAGCCTGGGCAACATGATGAGATCTTTTCTCCACAATAACTTTATTTTTGTTTTTATTTTTTTTTTTAGTTGGAGTCTCACTCTGTCACCCAGACTGGAGTGCCGTGGCCGCTCCCGGCCACCGCAGCCTCAACCTGCTGGGCTCCGGCGATCCTTCCGCTTCAGCCTTCCAAGTAGCTGGAACTACAGGCGCACGCTAACACACCCGGCTAATTTTTGATTTATTGTAGAGATGAGGTCTCGCCAAGTTGCCCAGGTGGATCTCCAACCCTCGGTCTCAGGCAATCCACTCACCTCAGCCTCCCAAAGGCGTGGGATTACAGGCTGAGCCACCGAGCCCAGCTCCACAATAACTTTAAAAGATAAAAATAAGAAAGCACTATACAAAGTAATTCAATCTTTATTGAGGCCTTGATGTGCCAGTCACTGGTCACACAGGGGCATCAGGCATGGTCCCTGCCCTCGAGGAGCTCACAGTCTAGTAAGGAAGGCAGACGAGGAACTGACTCCCAGGAAGGTGGGGGACGGCCCTCAAAGGAGGGGGCCATTGTCCTGCCCTCCCCCCCATAGTCCAGGCTGGCTATGAGAAAGAGAGTAGGTCCCTCATCCTTCTCTCTCCCACCCTCCTGGTGACAACTACCTTTTCTCTTTGTGTTTTAGCATCATAAGGGGACGAAGGAGAGACAAGGATGAGGGGATTACGGTTGCTGCCCTCAAAAAGCTAGAACATCCTGGCACCATATACACAACGGTAACTTTATTACCCAAAGCCGCAAACCAGTGCAGCGGAAGCTGGGGATACTGGGGGACAGCAGAAGAACAGGAACTGGGCCAGCCCAGTCCAGTGGTGGGAAAGGGAAGGCATGGGAAGAGGGAGTGCCCAGGACCAGGGTAGTAGGCGAAGGGGAGTCTTCAGCTGGGGAAGCTCATAGAAGGGCACCAGTAGCCACAGCCAGCAGGAGAACCGCCAGCCCGGCCGCAGGAGCTACAGAGCCTTTATTTGAGGTCTGCGGGGTCCCACCTTTTGGGGGATTCAGCTCGAAATTACTGCGATCCTGGTGGCCAACGGCGCCTCCAGCCGAGTGGGAATCAAGCTCCCTGGAGACCTCCGGTTCTACTTCCTGTGGTGGAGTCTGGCTGGTGGCGGCTGCTGTGGGTTTGGGGGTGGAGGTGGGGGTAGTTGGGGCCGGGGTGGAAGTGGTGGCAGAAGTGGTTGAGGTCACAGTTGTGGACTTAGGAGGAGGCAGCAGGACAAGGGGTGGGATTCGGGGGGAGAAGTAAGTCTTGTTGCGGAGGTCGGAGTTACAGCGGGATCCCTGGCAGCAGGAGCCGCTGAGTATGAACCCTGGGCCTGTCACCCCATCCCGGGTGCAGAACTCGTCCTGGACACAGCCCCGGACAGGCAAGGATATGGTCACATTAGCTGCAGGAGGGAGACACAGATAGGTCAGTGGTTGGAGGGAGGGAAGTTGACCCAGTCAGAATGAAACCTAGGGGAATCGGGGGCAAGTCAAGTGCAGAGAACCCCCAAAATGAGACAGGTCCTGCGTCCATTAATCCAAAAATGTTGGGGCTCAGGGTGGTGGCTCCCACCTGTATCCCAGCACTTTGCCAGGTCAAGGCAGGAGGATTGCTTGAGCCCAGGAGTTCGAGACCAGCCTGAGTAACATAGCAAGACCTCATATCTACAAAAAAAAAATTTTTTTTTTTTAGCTGAATTCTCACTCTGTTGCCCAGGCTGGAGTGCAGTGGCACGCTCACAGTCACCCCAGAATCGACCTGCTGGGCTCCAGTGATCCTTCCACCTTAGCCTTCCAAGTAGTGGGTACTACAGGCACGCACTACGGTGCCTGGTTCATTTTTTATTTATTGGAGAAACAAGGTCTCACCAGGTAGCCCGGGCTGGTCTTGAACCCGCGGGTTCAGGCAATCCACTCACCTCGGCCTCTCAAAGTGTTGGTATTACAGGCTGAGCCACCGAGCCCGGCAAAAAATGTATTTTTAATTAGCTGAGTGTGGTGGTGCACACCTGTGGTTTCAGCTACTCTGGAGGCTGAGGCAGGATTGCCTGAGCCCAGGAGGTCAAGGCTGCGGTGAGCCATGATTGTGCCACTGCACTCTGCCCTGGAGGACAGAATGGGACTTCAACAAAATAAAAAAAAAGAAATCTTAACTCTGGTCCCACTAAGAGAAACAGACACACACTGTCTTTGGCACGTGGCAGACCACATTTCCCATGATGCTCTGAGAGGGAGAGTGTGTAGGGTGAACTACAAGTCTGCCTTGGAACAAAGGCTAGGACTGGGATACAATCTGTCTCACAAGACCATAGGGCAGAACAAACGTCCCCTATGTCTCCCCATTTCCTCTCACCCTTCACTTCCTTCCCACATCCTCACCAAAATTTCATCCTGGAGTCAGAACTACATCTCCCATAGTACACCTGGCAGAGGATGGGGTTTGAAGAACATCTCCCAGGGCTCCCTGCCGTAGGGGCCAGGAGTCTGAACCCCATCTGTCCTAATACTCTGGGAAAGGTGAGGACCCCTTGAGTTTTAAGGGCTAAGAACTAGATTCCCCCCAGTGCCTGGCAGAAACTTAGAGGCTTAGATACATTTCCCATGGCATGTCTTCCTAGTCCGCATCTAGCAGCTCTCCAAAATTTATCCTGGGCCCGCTCGGTGGCTCAGCCTGTAATCTTAGCACTTTGCAAAGCCGAGGCGAGTGGACTGCCTGAGCCCAAGGGTTCGAGACCAGCCTGGGCAATTTGGCAAGACCTCATCTCTCCAATAAATAAAAAATTAGCCAGGCGTGGTAGCGCGCACCTATAGTTCCGGCTACTTGGAAAGCTGAGGTGGAAGGTTCACATGAGCCCAGAAAGTCGACGCTGGGGTAGTCGTGAGTGTGCCACTGCACTCCAGTCTGGGTGACAGAGTGAGACTCCAACTCAAAAAACAAAGAAAGGCCGGGGTTGGTGGCTCAGCCTATAATCCCAGCATTTTGGGAAGCTGAGGCGAGTGGATTGCCTGAGCCCACGGTTCCAGACCCACCCGGGCAACTTGGCAAGACCTCCTCTCTACAATAAATCAAAAACTAGCCGGGCGTGGTAGCACGCGCCTGTAATTCCAGCTACCTGGAAGGCTGACGCGGAAGGATCGCCGGAGCCCAGCAGGTCGAGGCTGCGGTGGCCGGGAGTGTGCCACTGC
>NW_007067516.1:0-910 GCF_000164805.1 Carlito syrichta
AGTTTGTTTCCTTATATCTACCACATTTCCCAAATTGCATATCTTTATGGAGAACAAAGGAAATTAATATAAAAACAGAGAGTTTGGGGTATAAAAAAATCTAAGCTATACAGGCATTTTGTATTTAGAATAGGAACAAGGTTGACGGTATAGACTCTGAAGCCACAGTGAGGGGGGTCACATCCTGGTTTTACCACGTACTAGCTGCTGATTTGGAGCAAGTTACTTAATCTCATCAAGGAAGTGATAGCAGCACTTACTTTTTTAGGAGGACAAGAGGAGTTAATAGGGGTACAAGGTTTAGAACAGTGGCTGCCATGGTTTAATCCCAATTAAAAAGTTGTTATAAAAGTATTTGCTATAATTATTATCTGATAAACATTTATCTCTTCACACAGAAACAAATCCTTTAGAATCTATATACTTTGTGTGTCCAAAAATATTTGCTGAACAGAAGAATGAATATAAAGCGATCCCTTCTTAAGCATGTCCTGCGTTGGATTTATCTGGACCATAAGATCAATTAAAATGTCTGCACTGGTTAGTTTTTTAAAAATGCACTTCAACCCAAAATGAAGCAGATAGATGAACCCTGAATTTCAACTAAAATGAAGGCAAGGGCCTGTGGGCAGGGGCGATATTTATCTCCTTCACGGCTATGTCTCCAGCTGCTGGACATAGGGTTGGCACATGCCAGTGCTCAATATATGTTTTATTTTGTTTTTGAATAAATGAGTGAGTGAGCACCACAGCTGCAATAGGTATAGCCCACAACACAGGCCCAAGAGAAAATTGGAAAAATGGAAATATTTTCCGCTGGAATATCTCCATTTTTTCTCAATTTCTTTCTTTAGCCCAAACTTTATACCCTCTCCATCTTCCACTTCTCCTCAACCCACCTAACAACTCC
>NW_007067517.1:0-2020 GCF_000164805.1 Carlito syrichta
AGAATTAACTGGGTGTGATGGCACATGCCTGTAGTTCCAGCTACTTGGAAGGCTGAGGCAGAAGGATCGCCGGAGCCCAGCAGGTCGAGGCTAAGGTGGCCGGGAGCAGCCGCTGCACTCCAGTCTGGGCGACTGAGTGAGACTCCGACTCAAAAAAAAAAAAAAAAAGAAAATCTGAGAAAAGCTACAAACTATTAGAGCTAATAAAAGAGTTCAGCAAAGTCACTAGTTACAAAGTTAACATACGAAAAGGAATAGTGTTGCTTTATGCCAATAATCATCTACTAGAAAATGTGATAGAAAAAAAAGAAACTACAATGAGCACTATGCACCTTGAAATGACCAAAATCCAGAACACTAACAACTCTCAAGAATGTAGAACAACAGGAACTTCACTACTTACGGGAATGCAAAATGGTACAGCCACTTTGAAAGACAGCTTGGCAGCTTCTTACAAAACTAAAAATAGTCCAGGCTCGGTGACTCAATGTGAAATCCCGTGCTTTGGAAGGCTGAGGTGAGTGGATTGCCTGAGCCCGCGGGTTCGAGACCTGCCTGGGCAACTTGCCGAGACCTCATCTCTACAATAAATCAAAAATTAGCTGGGCGTGGTAGCTCACACCTGTAGTTCCAGCTACTTGGAAGGTTGAGGTGGAAGGATCGCCGGAGCCAGCAGGTCGAGGCTGTGGTGGCCAGGAGCGGCCACTGTACTCCAGTCTGGGCGACAGAGTGAGACTCCAACTCAAAAAAAAAAAAAAACTAAACCAAACTAAAAACCGTCTTACCCTGCAATCCAAAGGAGCTGAAAACTTATGTCCACACAAAAACCTGCACAAAAAGGTTTATAGGCCAGGCGAAGTGGCTCAAGCCTATAATCCCAGCACTTTCGGAGGCCGAGGTGAGAGGACTGCCTGAGCCCACAGGTTCAAGACCAGCCTGGGCAACTTGGTGAGACCTCATCTCTAAAATAAATTTAAAAATTAGCCAGGTCGGTGGCACATGCCTGTAGTTCCAGCTACTTGGAAGGCTGAGGTGGAAGGATTGCCTGAGCCCAGTAGGTCAAGGCTACAGTGACCATGAGCATGCCACTGCACTTCAGCCTGGGCAACAGTTCACTCCAACTCAAAAAAAAAAAAAAGGTTTATAGTAGTTTTACTGAATATTGCTAAAGGAATTATCAAGATGTCCTACAGTAGGTGAATGCATAAATAATCTGTGACTAGAAAAATACACTCCCAAAAACATGATAATGGCTGGCCTTGAGTTGTAAGATTATACAATTATTATTTTATTATTTACTCCTTTATACTTTTCCAAATTTGTACCATAAATAATGTTTTGTGTTTTGCAGTTTTCAGATACAGAGTCTCATTCTGTCACCCAGGCTGGAGTGCAGTGGCCCAATCATAGCTCACTGCAGCCTCAAACTCCTAATTTTTTTTAAGAGATGAGGTCTTGCTATATTGCTCAGGCTGATTTTGAACTCTTGGACTCAAGCAATCCTCCCACCTCAGCCTCCCAAGTAAATGAGATTACAGGCACACACCACTGCATCCAGCTAGCTGTATTACTCATTGACTGCCCACATCTGAATTTCCTACAATGTGAGAAAAGTAAACCCTCTTGAAATCTTTTGAAGCCATCATTGGTCAATAAACCTCTATTGATCTAAGCCACTATTATTCCCCGTCATTTGCAGCTAAATGCAATCCCAAACATGGAATAAAAGCCCTGGACCACAAATTGAGAAACTCTATTACAGTTCCTGCTCTCCAGAAACAAGCCGTGTGGCCTTGGGCAAGCCATTTCCCATCTCTGGGCTCAGGTTCCTCATCTCTATCATGGAAAGTAGAACAAGATGGCCTCTTCCACCTCTTGCTTTTTGTGATCTCACTCATTGTTCATGCTGTGCAATATGTAACATTGGACCTCCTCTCCCTTGAAATAAGATTACTAGCCAGGCTTGGTGGCTCAGCCTGTGATCCCACGCTTTGGGAGGCTGAGGTGAGTGGATTGCCTG
>NW_007067517.1:2040-2532 GCF_000164805.1 Carlito syrichta
CACTCACCTCAGCCTCCCAAAGGCGCGGGATTACAGGCTGAGCCACCGAGCCTGGCTGAGCCCTGGCATTTTAAGACTGAATTACACTGTCTGAATTTCTTCTCTCATTGTAATAGTACTTCCCCAGTGTTAAGTGCTTTGCTCAGCCTTCCAAGTAGCTGGAACTATAGGCGCACACCACCACACCCAGCTAATTGTTTGATTTATTTTAGAGATGAGGTCTCACCAAGTTGCCCAGGCTGGTCTCGAACCCCCAGGCTCAGGCAATCCTTTCACCTCTGCCTCCCAAAGTGCTGTGATTACAGGCATGAACTACAGCACCTGACCTAGAAAAAGCATATTCCAGCCTGGAAAAATCATATTTAATTGTGTATATACATACAGGAGTGTTACAAAACGTGAGACTCTAGCCAGGCTCGGTGACTCAGCCTATAATCCTGCGCCTTTGGGAGGCTGAGGTGAGTGGATTGCCTGAGCCCGCGGGTTCGAGAC
>NW_007067517.1:2552-3208 GCF_000164805.1 Carlito syrichta
ACCCACCTGGGTAACTTGGCGAGACCTCATCTCCACAATAAAAAAAAAAAAAAAAAATAGCCGGGCGTGGTAGCACGTGCCTGTAGTTCCAGCTACTTGGAAGGCTGAGGCGGATGGATCGCCGGAGCCCAGCAGGACAAGCCTGTGGTGGCCGGGAGCGGCCACTGCACTCCAGTCTGGGTGACAGAGTGAGACTCCAACTCAAAAAAAAAAAGACATAAGATTACTTCTTTCAAAGTTCACTAACTGTCCACGTGTTCCTAGGACTAATTATGGGGCCTTTCCTCTTTGAGTGGATATAATGAAACATACCTTTAGAGCATTTCCCAAACAAGAAGTCCCCCAAACAAGAAGTCCCCAAGCCAGAGACTTGTTCTCCTCTGTTGGTTAATTTTATTTACCTACACCTGGCTGGAGCACCAAGGGAGGTGATTGTGTCTGCTCTAAAAATAATGAAGTACCTGTGCCCACCACTACCTCTAAACCTACTATGTGATTTCTCCTCTTGGGACCTGAAATGCACTGCTTGTAAAATAAGAGGGTTGCCAATGTTCAAAGGGCCCTGAAAGCCTGGCGTTTTTTTTTTTTGAGTTGGAGTCTCACTCTGTCACCCAGACTGGAGTGCAGTGGCCGCTCCCGGCCACCCCAGCCTTGAC
>NW_007067517.1:3594-5657 GCF_000164805.1 Carlito syrichta
GGGTTCGAGACCTGCCTGGGCAACTTGGTGAGACCTCATCTCTACAATAAATCAAAATTAAGCCGGGTGTGGTAGCGTGTGTCTGTAGTTCCAGCTACTGGGAAGGCTGAGGTGGAAGAATCGCCGGAGCCCAGCAGGTCAAGGCTGCGGTGGCCGGGAGCGGCACTGCACTCCAGTCTGGGTGACAGAGTGAGACTCCAACTCAAAAAAAAAAAAAAAAAATAGCCGGGCTCAGTGGCTTAGCCTGTAATCCCGTGCCTTTGGGAGGCTGAGGTGAGTGGATTGCCTGAGCCCGTGGGTTTGAGACCCACCTGGACAGCGAGACCTCATCTCTACAATAAATCAAAAAATCAGCCGGGTGTGGTAGCGTGTGCCTGTAATTCTGGCTACTCAGAAGGCTGAGGCTGAAGGATCGCCGGAGCCCAGCAAGTGAAGGCTGCGGTGGCCGGGAGCAGCCACTGCACTCCAGTCTGGGCGACAGAGTGAGACTCCAACTCAAAAAAAAAAAAAAAAAATGTGAGACTCATGTAAAGATCAGATTATTTATGCTTATATAGCATCCTGAGATACAGAAAGGAATAATGCGGGTGAAGGTGGCAATCAGTCACAGGAGGGTAAGGGGAGCCAATGCATGGTGAACCAAAGCTGTCTGCTATGCAGATAAAGTCTCTTAGGTAATAATAAAAGTTATCTTAGAGCCAGGTGCATGGCTAATACCTATAATCCCAGCAAATTGGGAGGTAGAGGCAAGAGGATTGCCTGAGGCCACGGGTTCGAGATCAGCCTGGGCAATATGGTGAGACCTCATCTCTACAATAAATCAAAAATTAGCTGGTCATGGTGGCGCATGCCTGTAGTTCCAGCTACTTGGAAGGCTGAGGCAGAAGGATTGCCTGAGCCCAGCAGATAGAGGCTGCATTGGCTGTGAGCGTGCCACTGCACTCCAGACTGGGTAACAGACTCAGACTCTGACTCAAAAAAAAAAAAAAAAAAAGTTATCTCAGAGCAGTTCTTTTTCTGATAGAGATAATTTATTAATATAGCTTTCCTTAATGGATGTAGATTTATTTTACAAAAGGACAGATTCTCCTGTGTCTACAATTTATCTGAATAACCAGTTCAAATATGCTAAAGATATATATTTAGAGGTGGCACATTCTGATCTCCTACAGTCATATTTTGGAGTGGTGTGGCCTGAGCCTCAATAGTAATCTTGGGCACATCATTCCACATCCCTGAATCTATTTCTTCAACTTCAAAATTGGGATAATAAGCCGGGCTCGGTGGCTCAGCCTGTAATCCCCCGCCTTTGGGAGGCTGAGGTGAGTGGATTGCCTGAGCCCGCGGGTTCAAGACCCGCCTGGGCAGCGAGACCTCATCTCCACAATAAATCAAAAAAAAATCAGCCGGGCATGGTAGCGCATGCCTGTAATTCCGGCTACTTGGAAGGCTGAGGTGGAAGGATCGCCGGAGCCCAGCAGGTCGAGGCTGCGGTGGCCGGGAGTGGCCACTGCACTCCAGCCTGGGCGACAGAGTGAGACTCCAACTCAAAAAAAAAAAAAAAATTAGCTGGATTTGGTGGCTCATACCTGGAGTTCCAGCTACTTGGAAGACTGAGGTGGAAGGATCCCTTGAGCCCAGCAGGTCGAGACTGCACTGGCCGTGAGCATGCCACTTCACTCCAGGTTGGCCAATAGAATGAGACTCCAATTCAAAAATAAAAATTAAAAAGATGCTTGCCTTAACTCCTTGGCACTTCTTTACTTAGCTTGAAATCAAACATTGGGATAAACGAACTTATATTTAGGAAAGATCTACATATAGTCATAGAATTCTTGTGGGCATGGTACACACTGATTCGATTAGAATTTAGGGGATTATATAGGAAAGCATTTGAATTTTATTTTCTACTTTGTTGCCCAGGCTAGAGTGCAGTGGCATGCTCATGGCCACCACGGCCTCCACCTGCTGGTCTCAGGCAATCCTACCACCTCAGCCTTTCAAGTAGCTGGAACTACAGGCACGCACCACCATACCCGGCTAATTTTTTTTTTTTTTTTTTG
>NW_007067517.1:5773-6536 GCF_000164805.1 Carlito syrichta
GTCTCGAACCCATGGGCTCAGGCAATTCACTCACCTCAGCCTCCCAAAGGCACAGGATTACAGGCTGAGCCACCAAGCCGGGCTTAATTTTTTAATTTATTGTTGAGATGAGGTCTTGCCAAGTTGCTGAGGCTGGTCTCGAACCCGTGGGTTCAGGCAATCCTCTCATCTTGGCCTCCCAAAATACTGGGATTATAAACTTGAGCCACCATGCCTGTCCTATTTTAAAACAATTTTCAAGACCAGCCTGGGCAACATGCAAGACCTCATCTCTACAACAAAAAAAGAAAAAGAAACATTAGCTGGGCGTGGTGGTATATGCCTGTGGTTCCAGTTACTTGGAAGGCTGAGGCAGGAGGATTACCTGAGCCCAGCGTGTCGAGGCTGCAGTGGCTGTGAGCATGCCACTCCACTCCAGCCTGGGTAACAAAAGTGAGACTACTACTCAAAAAAAATATATATATATATATATTGAAAATTTGCAAGAATAAAAATAGTATGTAGGCCAGGCATGATGGCTCATGCTTGTAATTCGAGTGCTTTGGGAGACCAAGGTGGGATGACTGCTTGAGACCATGAGTTTATATCAGCCTTGGCAACATAGCAAGGATTTGTCTCTACAAAAAATTTTTTACAGCTGAGCTTGGTGGCTCAGCCTGTAATCCCAGCGCTTTGGGAGGCTGAGGCGAATAGATTGCCTGAGCCCACGGGTTCGAGACCCGCCTGGGCAATTTGGCGAGACCTCGTCTCTACAATAAATAAA
>NW_007067517.1:6556-8450 GCF_000164805.1 Carlito syrichta
TGGCCGGGAGCGGCTGCTGCCCTCCAGTCTGGGTGACAGAGTGAGACTCCAACTCAAAAACAAAAAAAAAACCCAAAAAAATTTTTTTAATGAGCCAGATATGGTGATGAACACCTGTAGTCCTAGCTACGCAGGAGGTGAAAGGATGACTTGAGCCTAGAGTTTGAGGTTACAGTGAATTATAACCATGCCACCAACTCTAGCCTGAACAATAGAGTGATACCCTGTCTCAAAAAAAACCAGTTGTGTGTAGAACTCTAATATACACTTTACCAAGATTCACCTATTTTTAACATTTTGCCCATTTGATTAACTATGTGCTGCATAAGCAACCACACGCAAATATTTTTGGAGCCATTTCAGTGTAAGTTGCAAACGTTATGACTTTTTTTTTTTAGTTGGAGTCTCACTCTGTCACCCAGGCTGTAGTGCAGTGGCACACTCATGGCCACCAAAGCATCGACCTGCTGGGCTCAAGAGATCTTTCTGACTCAGCTTCCCAAGTAGCTGGGACTACAGGCACACACCACCACACCTGGCTAATTTTTTAAATTTCTTGTAGAGATGAGGTCTCGCCAAGTTGCCCAGACTGGTCTTGAACCCCTGGACTCAGGCAATCCTCTGACCTCTGCTTTCCAAAGTGCTGGGATTGCAGGCGTGAGCCATTGTGCCCAGGCTATGTGTAGTCCTAATAAGAATATATCTTGGCTGGGCACAGTGACTCATGCCTATAATCCCTTAACTTTGGGAGGTAGAGGTGAGAGGATTTCCTGAGCTCAGGGGTTTGAGATCAGCCTGGGCAACATGGCAAGACCTCATCTTTACAATAAGTCAAAAAAATTAGCCAGGCATGCACCTGTAGTTCCAGCTACTTGCAAGGCTAAGGTAGGAGGATGGATCACCTGAACCCAGCAGGTCTGGTTGACTGTGGTGGCCGTGAGTGTGCCACTGCACTCCAGCCTGGGCAACAGAGTGAGACTCCACCTCAAAAAAAGTTTTTTTTTTTAATTTTGAAAAATAAGATTAAAAAAAGGATTTTCATAGCAGCTTTTTTTTTTTAGTTGGAATCTCACTGTCACCCAGGCTGCAGTGCAGTGACATGCTCACAGTCACCACAGCCTCAACCTACTGAGCTCACGTGATCCTTCTACCTCAGCCTTCCAAGTAGCTGGAACCACAGGTGTGTGCCACCACACCCACCTAAGTTTGTTTTTTGTTTTTTTTTTTTGAGCCAGAGTCTCACTCTGTCATCCAGCAGGCTGGAGTGCAATGGCACACTCACGGACACAGCAGCCTCAACCTGCTGGACTCAGGTGATCCTTCTGCCTCACCCCTCCAAGTAGCTGGAACTACAGGCACAGGCTACCATGCCTGGCTAATTTTTTGATTTATTGTAGAGACAAGGTCTCACCAAGTTGCCCAGTCTGGTCTCAAACTCCTGGGTTCAGGCAATCCTCTTGTCTCCACTTCCCAAAGTGCTGGGTTTGCAGGCATGAACCACCATGTCCAGTCACAACTTTATTCTTAATAACCCTAGATCAAACTGGGCGCAGTGCCTCACGCCTGTAATCCCAGTACTTTGGGAGGCAGAGGTGGGAGGATTGCCTGAGCTCAGGGGTTCGAGACCAGCCTGGGCAACATGGTGAGACCTCATCTCTACAATAAATCAAAAAAATTAGCTAGCCATGTTGATGCCTGCCTGTGGTTCCAGCTACTTGGAAAGCTGAGGTGGAAGGATCACCTGAGCCCAGGAGGTCAAGGCTGTGGTGACTGTGAGTGTGCCAGTGCACGCCAGCCTGGGTGACAGCTTGAGACTCTGACTCAAAAAAACACCAAGGCCGGGCTTGGTGGCTCAGCCTGTAATCCCAGCGCTTTGGGAGGCTGAGGTGAGTGG
>NW_007067517.1:8699-12473 GCF_000164805.1 Carlito syrichta
CTACAATAAATCAAAACTTAGCCGGGCATGGTAGCACGCACCTGTAGTTCCAGCTACTTGAAAGGCTGAGGCGGAAGGATTGCCGGAGCCCAGCAGGTCGAGGCTGGGCGACGGAGTGAGACTTCAACTCAAACAAACAAACAAACCCAAAAAACCTCGGTGGGTGTGGTGGCACACACCTGTGGTTCCAGCTACTTGAAAAGGCTGAGGTGGAAGGATCACATGAGCCCAGCAGGTTGAGGGTGTGATGACAGATTAATACTCTGACTCAGAAATAAAAGGCTGAGCCCAGCCTTTTTTTTTTTTATAGATGAGGTCTCACCAAGTTGCCCAGGCTGATCTTGAACCTTGGGCTCAGGCAATTCTCTTACCTCAGCCTCCCAAAGTGCTAGGATTACAGGAATGAGTCACCACACCCAGCTGGAAATATATAGTATTATGTGATGTTTTGGCTAACAATGAAGGTACAGCATACACAAAGGCAGTCCCATAAGAGTATATTCTCCTTTTTTACTGTGCCTTTTTTGTGTAGATATGTTTAGGTACACAAATGCTTACTGTTGTGTTACATTTGCCTGCAGTATTCAATATAGTAACATGTTGTACAGGTGTGTAGCCTAGTAGCAATAGGCTATACCATATAGCCTAGGTATGTAATAGGGTACACCATCTAGATATGTGTAAGTACACTCTATGTTTGCACAAATATGAAATCCCCCTGCCGGGCGTGCCTGTAGTTTCAGTTACTTGGAAGGCTGAGGCGGAAAGATCACCGGAGCCCCGCAAGTCGAGGCTGCGGTGGCTGGGAGCTGCCACTGCACTCTAGTCTAGGTGACAGAGTGAGACTCCAACTCAAAAAAAAAAAAAAAGAAATCCCCCAATGATGAATTTCTCAGAATGAATCCCCCTCATTAAATATATTGAGTTTCAGGAATTTAGGAGCTTTAGGAGTTCAGGCTGCATTTTGAGGCAAGCTATGGTCATGAGAGACTCCAACTCAGAGAAAAAAAAAAATCCAAAGGACAGAGTTTGAATGAGCTTCCAGATAACTGAACACTTAGAGGTTCCTAAAGGGTGATGCACTGGAGAGGGGATGGGAGCTTTGTGCCCCTTCTCCCATTCCTTACCCTATGCATCTCTTCATTTATATCCTTTGTAATGAGCCCTTCTTCGTCTTCCTTCTTCTCCCCCCTTCTGCCTTTTTTTTTTTGTGGTAGAGACAAGGTCTTGCTATGTTGCCCAGGCTGGTGTCAAACTCCTGGCCTCAAGGGATCCTCCTACCTCAGCCTCTCAAGTATGAGATTATAGGCAGAAGCCACTGTGCCCAACCTGTAATAAACTTTATAATAAATAAGTAATCGTGCTTCCCTGAGTTCTGAGACCACTCTAACAAATTAAACCCATGAAGAGGGCTGTGGGAACTCTGATTTATAGCAGTAGATCAGAAGCACAGGTAAAACAACTTGGAGGTTGTGATTAGAATTGAAAGTGTGGGGCAGTCTTGGACTGAGCCCTTGACATTTCGGTCCTGACTCTATCTCAGAGTACACAGTGTCAGAATTGAACTGAATTAGAGGACATCCGGTTGGTGTCTGCTGCAGAATGACTACTTGTTTGGTGTGTGGAAATTCCACCCACATCTTCATAGAAGTATTCTATGTTGACTCATGAAAACATGTGGTTTGGAAAGAAAAGGGATCAAGGGTGGAATGAGGAAACGTGTTGTTGTTGTTGAGTCAGAATCTCACTCTGTTGCCCAGGCTGTAGTGCAGTGGCATGAAAGGATTGCCTGAGCCTCTCAGGTAGCTGAGACTACAGGTGTGTGCCACTACTCCCAGCTTATCTTTTGATTTTTTGTAAAGATGCAGTCTCACCATGCTGCCTAGGCTCTTCTTGAACTCCACTCAAGCAATCCTCCAGCCTCAGTCTCCTAAAGTGCTGGGATTACAGGAATGAGACACCATACCCAGCCAAAAGAATCTTTGATTCCTCGGTGGTCATGTGATCATCCACTGTATCGAGCAGCAGCTGTGCTACGGTTACTAAACATAAACATTACCAATAAAATTTAGAAATGGGGCCAGGCTCGGTGGCTCAGCCCATAATCCCAGCACTTTGGGAGGCCTAGTCAAATGGATTGCCTGAGCCTGTGGGTTTGAGACCCACCTGAGCAAACTGGTGAGACCCGATCTCTACAATAAATAAATAAATTAAGCCGGGCTCGGTGGCTCAGCCTGTAATCCCATGCCTTTGGGAGGCTGAGGTGAGTGGATTGCCTGAACCCACGGGTTCGTGACCCGCCTGGGCAGCGAGACCTCATCTCTACAATAAATCAAAAAATCAGCCGGGTGTGGTAGCGCATGCCTGTAATTCTGGCTATTCAGAAGGCTGAGGCGGAAGGATCGCTGGAGCCCAGCAGGCGAGGCTGCGGTGGCCGGGAGCAGCCACTGCACTCCAGTCTGGGCGACCAAATGAGACTCCAACTCAAAAAATAAAATAAAATAAAGCAAATAAATAAATTAGCGGGGCATGGTAGCATGCACCTGTAGTTCTAGCTAGTTGGAAGGATTAGGCAGAAGGATTGCCTGAGCCCAGCAGATTGAGGCTGCAGTGGCCATGAGCGTGCCACTGCACTCCAACCTGGGTGATGAAGTGAGACTCCAGCTCAAAAAAAGAAAAAAAAATTAGAAATGGATCCAGCTCCCGGGGGGTTTGTTTAATGAATGCATAAAGAAATCCAGACATAAGAAAAAAGCAGGCTGGACTCGGTGGCTCAGCCTGTAATCCCAGCACTTTGAGAGGCTGAGGTGAGTAGATTGCCTGAGCCACGGGTTCAAGACTCACCTGGGCAACTTGGCGAGACCTCATCTCTACAATAAATAAATAAATAATTAGCTGGGTGTGGTAGCACACGCCTGTAGTTCCAGCTACTTGGAAGACTGAGGCGGAAGAATCGCCAGAGCCCAGCAGGTTGAGCCTCTGGTGGCCAGAAGTGTGCCACTGCACTCCAGTCTGGGCGACAGAGTGACTCCAACTCAAAAAATAAAAAAGCAAAAGATGAAATCCCTAGGTTATTGTTATCTGTAATAGCTAAAATGAAAGTAAAAGAGAATGCCAGATCAACCTTGGTGCTAGACCAAGCTCAGCTTTCAGTGTGAGCTTTGGCTACCAGCCTCAAAGCCTCCATCCCTGAGGGGAAAAATATGCAGAGACAACAGAAAGTACCTCTAAAAGCTGTGGTTATCAAAAAGACAGTTGATGTGGGAAAAGGGCAAAACCAAGAAACTGTGAAAACTAGAGGGATAGTGTGAAGGAATTGATGTTTGTAGATCAGTCAGAGAAGCTATGGTATTAAATGCTACAGAAGGAAATGGCATGTTTGGATTCATGCCGGATCATAGTTCCCAGTGCTATGATAAGGGGGGGCTCCCTTTAATGTGGTCCCCCCACATATAACCTTATTGCCGCAAAAGGGAAAGACAGTTCAAGAAGCATTTCCTTTTTCTTTTGAGTTGGAGTCTCACTCTGTCGCCCAGACTGGAGTGCAGTGGCCGCTCCCGGCCACCGCATCCTCGACCTGCTGGGCTCTGGTGATCCTTCTGCCTCAGCCTTCCGAGTAGCCGGAATTACAGGCATGCGCTACCATGCCCCGGCTGATTTTTTTGATTTATTGTAGAGATGAGGTCTCGCTGCCCAGGCGGGTCCCGAACCCGCGGGCTCAGGCAATCCACTCACTTCAGCCTCCCAAAGGCGCGGGATTACAGGCTGAGCCTT
>NW_007067518.1:0-1150 GCF_000164805.1 Carlito syrichta
GGCTGAGGTGAGCGGATTGCCTGAGCCCGCGGGTTCGAGACCCGCCTGGGCAGCGAGACCTCATCTCTCCAATAAGTCAAAAAATCAGCCGGGCGTGGTAGCACACGCCTGTCATTCCGGCTACTCGGAAGGCTGAGGCGGAAGGATCGCCGGAGCCCAGCAGGTCGAGGCTGTGGTGGCCGGGAGCGTGGCCCTGCCCTCCTGCCTGGGCGACGGAGTGAGACTCCAACTCAGAACAAAAAGTCGGAAACCTTGTTCAAATTCAGGCTCCGTGGGCACTGGCCACGTGGCCTCTGGCCCACCCAGGAGGACCCTGCCCCTGGGCGGTGCTCAGGACAAAGCTGGGCTCCCTTTCCCGGCCACGGAAGAAGCAGCACTGCCCCTCCCACGGCGATTTCCAGAACAGGCCTGGCCTCTGGGCCCCTGAGGCCCCACCGGGGCAGGGTGGGGCCGATCCTCCCCGCCCGGGGCAGGGGCTGCCCAGGGAGCCCCCTTGGCGGGCCCGGCTGGCGGTCCTGGGTCTTGAAGGCCTCCCACGGCCTGGTCTGTTTCTGCCCCGCGCCGCAGAGCGAGGCGGGCGTGAACGCCGTGGCCCACCGCATCCCGTGCCGGGACATGCCCCCCACGCTCATCCGCACCAACCGCTTCACGGCCAGTTTCCAGGGCATCGTGGACGCCTACGGCGTGGGCCGCTACCAGGAGGTCAACCCGGGTGAGCTGTGGGGTCCGGGCCCGGGACCCCGGGAGGCTCAGCCACCCCGCTGTCTGCGAGCCTCGGGAGGGCGTCTCTGCCAGGGCTTGGGCGCGCCCGCCACGCCCTCGGGGCCACGGGTCATCCACGTGTGGGCCTGTATGTCCAGCCCCGGCGCATGCCCCTGGCTGGGTCTAAAGGCCGTGGGTGCAGCTCATGCCCAGAAGAGAGGCTTTGCCGCAGTGGCCTGGGCTTGAAGCCCAGTGTGCTTCCTTTAATACGCTGCCTGGCTGGGTGCCGTGGCTCAAGCTTGTCATCCCAGCACGTTGGGAGGCCGAGGCAAGAGACTGCCTGAACCCAGGGGTTCGAGACCCACCCAGGCAACTTGGCGAGACCTCGTCTCTACAAAAAATCAAAAATCAGCCGGGCGTGGTAGCGCGTGCCTGTAGTTCCAGCTAC
>NW_007067519.1:0-1013 GCF_000164805.1 Carlito syrichta
ACTAAAAAAAAGGAGTGGGGCAAATTTTTTCCCAATTCATAGAAAAAATTTTAATGTATAGAATATTCTCATTGATAAGTTCTTCCAATAACACAAAAAGTGAAACTGATTTAAGTTAAATTACCCAAAGTCATCTCACAACATTAGAAGAGGAGGGAATAAACATTATACAAGGTACATACATCAATTTGCAAGTGTAATTAACTTATAATTCATGCACTTCTCTTGGGTAAATATGATTATCTCCATTTTAGGTGAGAAAATTAGTTTGAGAGACACAGTTGCTTGCACAAAGTCACACAGTAATCGGTATTAAGACAGCTGGAATTCCAATCCTGACCAAGAAACTGCTAAAGCTTCTGCAGTACAATGCTATATATTAACTGCCACTAGTATTAAGGAATATTCTCATAACATTTTTACCCATTCATGTTTTAATACAATGGATTTCAATTATTTACTCGCAGATTTGTCTCTCTCCAGTACCTAGTAAAAATTTTCATGATAGAGATTATCTTATTTATGTTTATGTTCTTAAGTTCAAAATATAATGCATAACCCATAATAGGAATTCAGTAAATATTTGGTGAAATGAATGTTGAATGAAAGAATATTTATAAGAACGTCAATTCAGGATATCTTCTATTGTTCCAAGAGCATAAATATTAATTCACTCATGGCTATTCCATTTTGAGGTCCTGAAATTGGTACTGAGAATTCAATATAATTCACTAAATATTTGCTGGACACTTGTTTTTGTGTGAGGCATCAAACTAGATGTCAAAAGGTAAAGAAAATGAATTCAGAAAATAATAAGACAAAACTTTTGCCCTTGAGGTCTTCATATAATAATAAGAATATGGAAATTAAGAGGGGAAATATAGATAAACACATTGAGGAAAAGAAGAAAGACACTAGGAAAAAGAACTGAAATGAGACTTTAACTAAAAAGTAAATATTAGGTATAGTCATATAAAATGTCCTGAACATAAGCCTTAAGTGGATGTTTAACA
>NW_007067520.1:0-1739 GCF_000164805.1 Carlito syrichta
TATTGTGAACAATGCTGTAATAAACATACATGTGCAGGTATCTTTTTTATAGAGTGATTTTAGTTCTTCCGGGTATATTCCCAGAGGGGGATTGCAGGGTCATATGGAAGGTCGATTTTTAGTACTTTTAGTTATCGCCACACTGTTTTTCACAGAGGCTGTACTAGTTTACACTCCCAACAACAGTGTAGAAGTGTTTCCTTTTCACCACATCCTCTCCAGCATCTGTTATTTTTTGTTATTGATGATGGCCATTCTGACTGGAGTTAGGTAGTATGTCAGTGTAGTTTTAATTTGCATTTCTTTGATGACTAATGAGGCTGAACATTTTTTCATGTATCTGTTGGCTGCTCATACATCTTCTTTTGAGAACTGTCTATTCATATCTTTTGCCCACTTTGTAATGGGAGTGTTTGGGTTTTTTTCTTTTCAACACATTTAAGTTCCTTGTAGATCCTAGATGTTAGACCTTTGTCAGACATAGAGTTGGCAAATATTTTTTCCCAGTGCATGCAGCTTGGAATATGTCTCTTGATTATGACCACTATATTAGAAGGAATGTAAATTGGTTATTCTTTTTAGAAGGATAATTTGACAATATTTCTACAAATTAAAATACACATGCCCTTCAACCCAATGATTCTTCTTTGGAATCTGTTTTAAAGACATATTCCAAGCTGCATGCTCGGTCAAAAAGGACAATCATCCCTGCTAGAGGAGGACCTTTCTTCTGTCAAGGGTATACACATAGCTGTGCTCCTCTGCTAAAACCTCCAAACAAGCTCTCAAGATATATTCCTATTCTATGCACAGAAAACCCTGTATAAGGAACTCGCCATTCAAATTTGTAATCTTGCAAAGGTACAAAGCAGCATAAAGTTCCTTCAATATAGAGAATCTTAAAAGAAACTATAGTAAGACATGCAGCTATTAAAATAAATGAGGTGGATACTTATGTGCTGATATGAAAGATCTCTAAGTCAATGTTAAATGAACTACAGATAGAGTAGGCCACCCCAGACCAGGCATATGAGAGTGGGAATTAAATGCAAAAATGATGTATTTGTGTGTGCATGTGTGTGTGATGGTAGACTGTATTTACTTCTGGGGATTGACTGGTATTGACTGGAAACAGGAAAGAGGGACAATTGTCAAGGCAGAATTTGACCATATCTATTTATACTGTATAAGTTATTCTAAACATAACCAAAATAAAGTTGGCATTTGTACTGCTGTCATTTTATAATTCTACATTTCTTTCTAACAAAAAATATTTTTAAGTGTTTATGGTATAATAACTGACACAAATATGTGCTAGATTCAGAAGAGTTGATTTGTAAATATGATGCCTTCTACTCTCCCTCTCCCAATTTTTGCTCCAGATTTTTGCTACAGACCTATATCCAGGTGCTACTGGAGGGTCTTCTCAAGTCATCCAACTAATTGTGTCCCTTACTATCCTTTGTTATGATCTCCTACACCAGCCTAATGTACTTGAAGTAGGCTTTTTCTTTTTCTTCATCATTCACAATTTAGACAAAAATGCCTAGTACATTCTCTTTTTAATACATATAGACCATTTTATTCCACTTTCTTTTCTTTTCTAACTTCTATTTGGTTATATTTAAGATACCATGTTATATTCACTAGTTTCCAACGTTATCGTCTATAGTAAAAGGTTTTTTTTTGTTTTGTTTTGTTTTGTTTTGTTTTTTGAGTTGGAGTCTCACTCTGTCGCC
>NW_007067520.1:1967-12143 GCF_000164805.1 Carlito syrichta
CTCAGGCAATCCACTCACCTCAGCCTCCCAAAGGCGCAGGATTACAGACTGAGCCACCGAGCCCGGCTTAAAAGGTTTTTTTAAAGACCTGACACTGTAACCATGATTCATTCTATGGGAAGAAGCATTATAAGTTTTCAATTGAAATAACAATGAACTCTTGTAACACAACCCTTTTGTAACTAATAGTAAATTTTTCCTGTTAAACATGGAGAATATTAGTCTAAGTTTAAATATCTACCCTAAGGATAAAGAAATACTTGACATACAACATCCAGAAGTTTGGCTCCTATGTAATAGCATCACTTTTTACCATGCACTCTCTTGCTCTAGACTTTTGCCATATTTACCTACATATCTCTACAGCAATTGAAACAGTTCAAACTTTGCATTGATTTGTTTTTTAAATCAACAGCTTTTATTATCATTCACATATTTCATCAAAAAATAAACACAGCAAAAGAGTCAGAAGTGTATTTTTTCAAAAATCCAGATTTGTACATGTTGCTCCATCTCCATCTAGGATCAAAATTCTCCTGACATCAGACACAGCAGCTGCATTTCTCCAATGCTTCTTTGCAGATGCAGCCCTGGGCACACTTGACACAGCCCACAAGGCAGCAGGAACAGCAGCTCTTCTTGCAGAAGGTGCATTTGCAAGAGCCAGCGCAGGTACAGGAGGCACCAGTGGCACAGGACAGATGGGGTCCATGCTGAACTCAGGCAAGGTTAGAGTTTCCAGGCGAGAGGGAAGAGGCAGCAGAGACAAGTGGGAGGTGTGGTTAGCATTTATTTGTATACTGATTAATTTCCTTCGCTAGGACATGAGCTCCAGAAGATCAAGACCCATGTCTATTTTTGCTCAATATCCCAATGAGTACATAACAGGTATCAACATATATTTATTGAAGAAAGATGCTGGCAAATCATTGGTATAAAAGAGATAACAAACCCTGAATCAATGACAACTACATAGTTTTTTAAAAATCACTATGGCCGGGTTCAGTGGCTCAGCTTGTAATCCTGTGCTTTGGGAGGCCGAGGTGAGTGAATTGCCTGCGCCCGCAGGTTTGAGACCCGCCTGGGCAACTTGGCGAGACCTCATCACTACAATAAAAATCAAAAAATTAGCTGGGTGTGGTAGCGCGTGCCTGTAGTTCCAGCTACTTGGAAGGCTGAGGGGGAAGGACCGCCAGAACCCAGCAGGTCAAGGCTGCGGTGGCCAGGAGCGGCCACTGCACTCCAGTCTGGGCGACTGAGTGAGACTCCAACTCAAAAAATAAATAAATAAATAAATAAAATAAAAATCACTATGACTTTTCAGCTGAAAACAAAATACAAAGCCATATTTGGTAGGGTTCTTTAAACTTGCCAGTTTTCAGAAGAAAAAAGAAAGTTCAATTCCCTATGGTAGACGTAGATGGGATGGTAATTTACATCTTAAGGCTACCTGAAGATGAATTAGATGCAAGTGAAACTTACAAAGTAAATGAAGAAAATGTAATCTATATCCTTTTGTTACTTTTAGCATTTATTTATATATAAGATTTATAATTTTGTGTACTAGTCACTACTTCTAAGTACCAAAATAGGAATTTTAATTATGAAAGGAAAAGGAATCCCTCAGTATCCTTGCATAATGTTTTGCCATTTTAACTACAGTGTTTCATTTCCAACTCAAATTCAGAATACACTTACTACAGACTCCATTCACTGGACTTTCTAGTCATATTCAGAAAGAAATATTCCTTTCCTTATTTTGTATGCAAGTTGTTTTCCACCTTTCTCTGCTTATTTCTTTTCTGACCTATATTCTTGGAAATAAAAATTTTTAAACATAAATATAAAAGTACTGTATTTTATTTCTAATTCTCTAATTTACCAGGTTATTCTGAATTTTAATCCTAGCTCTCAAACTGGTAAAAATAAGTTTCCCAATTCCTTCATTCCATTGGAAACTTTGTCTCTACCTAAATTAACCTTTTCTGTGACAACCTAGCATCCATCCTCTAACTAAACCCTGATTTAACTCATGTCCTCCCCAAAAGCACTTTGCGATTAACTCTACAGAATTCTAATTGTTTCTTTACTAGACATATTTACACACTCAGTTGATGTTATTTTACAAAGGTTCTTAAAGTGTTTTCCAGTACATGTTTCAGTCCATTTTTAAAAAACACCTAGTTTTCAAATCTTCTTTTATTTTTGTCCTCTATTCAAACCAGTACCTCAATATAGAAAACATTACAGAAATGTTAAAGTGTCTATGCCTTCTGTATCTTGAAATTTGAATTTTTTTGTAATGAAGTTATCAGGTTTATCTTAGCCTCAGAGAGACTGCACATGGGACAGATAAGGTGAGGCAGAGTAGAAGGGCATTCCAGGCTGAAGTCTATGAGGAAAAACTCATGGGAGAATCAGAAGTTTCGAGTAGGAAGTTGTCATTTGGGGTCAAACTGTGAGGGTCCAAGAATGCCAGGCCAAGAAGCCAGGATATTTCCTTTTCTGATTTAAAAAGAAAAAAAAAAAATGAGCCCGCGGGTTCGAGACCCACCTGGGCAACTTGGTGAGACCTCATCTCTACAACAAATCAAAAAATTAGCCGGGTGTGGTAGCGCGCACCTGTAGTTCCAGCTATTGGAAGGCTGCGGTGGAAGGATCACCGGAGCCCAGCAGGTCGAGGCTGCGGTGGCCGGGAGCGGCTACTGCACTCCAGTATGGGCGACAGAGTGAGACTCCAACTCCAAAAAAAAAAAAAAAGAGGACGCTTTTTGGCAAATGTCTACCTTTGCAGTGGCTACGCTGCACAAGATGAGAAGAAGAACGGGAAAGAGAAAAGGAGGTCAGCTGGTAAATAATCATTCTGGACTCTACCTCCAATTTCATGGACCCTTTCCTCCGGTAAACACACACACAAGAATTTTCTGCCTATTCCTCTTGTTTTCTGACAACATTATTGCAATTCCTTGGTTCTCTCATGCCTTGGGATCCTTTCAGAAGAATTTCTAGTCTAGGCCTGGGACGTTCAGAAGGAAACACACACACACAACTGAGAAGTCTAAGAGGGTCTCATCTGGTCAATTTCCTCTCATCATGCCTTCTTTCATTCATAAATATCTTGTGAGAACTTACTATGTGCGTGTTAGGTGGTACCAGGGATAAAATAAGGAATAAAAATATAGTCCCAGCTCTCACAGCAAAGAAAGCACCTGAGGCCCAGAGAGAGACACTGACGTGCCCAAAGTCACACAGCAAAACATCCTGTGACCTGACCAAACCGGGTCTCCCTAGGGACGCCCTCTTTCCTTCTCCCCATCACAGGAAGTTGCGAGTCACAAGGACACTCAGGTGCCTCGGGAACTTGGCAGGCCAAAGGACCCCCTGCGCCTGCGGCCGAACTACTGAACACTACTTAGAAAAAGAGCCAGACCAGTGCTGAAGTGTCCGAGCAGGGCCCGGAGGCCAGAGAGGAACAGTCTGGACTCGCGAGTTAACAAAGGAGGAGGCGGAGACCGGGCGCCCTCTCCCAGGAAGATTGCCCCTCCGCAGCCGCCGTAGCCAAGCCGGAAGCGTCCCCCGGCCGCCCCTTCCCCCCGCCGGAGCCTGACGCAGGAAATCGGGATGGCTGACGCGGCGGGTTTCGAGGCCCCGCTGTGCTCCGAGCGTTTCGGTTCCGGGACGGCTCGAGGCTGCAGTGCCGCCGCTGACGGGAGCCTGCAGTGGGAGGCCGGGGAATGGGGCCACTGGGGATTCTTCGGGGTCTTCCCTGCGAGACCCGAAGAACAAGATGGGAGAAGAGCGTTGGTTCCCCGGGCTGCCTCGCGTCCCCTCTCCGCTCTCCGGGCCGTGTTCCTGCCACAGGGCTTTCCTGACAGCGTCAGCCCGGACTATGTGCCCTACCAGCTATGGGATTCCGTGCAGGTCGGCCCCGCAGTCCGCGGTAGGGGGCGACATTTAGCCGGGGCTGAGGGTGCAGTGCGGGCCACGTCGCCCTCCCCATTTATAGACGGGAGCGTGAGGCCCAGAGCCGGGCACTCACCTGTCCTAGCTCAAACGCCAAGAAGGCCGGTGACAGGACGTAGATCTCCATGCTCCTGCGCCCCCTCCTTACCCTGCTTCTTTTCTTCTCCAGGCCTTTGCTTCCAGCCTCTCCGGCGCCCTGGCCACCCAGGCAGTCTTGCTGGGCATAGGGGTGGGAAACTCAAAAGCCTCAGTTACAGCTGCCGCAGCCACCTGGCTCGTGAAAGGTGAGCTGGACCCCTGGAGCCTCACCTGTTGCCCTCTCTGGGTTCTGATGTGTGTATATGTATGGACTCGTGCCTGATTAGATAGGATATGGGCAAGTCCCCCCCAGTGCGTAGAGCAGTGCTTTGTATTCCAGTCTTGGCTCCCACGGCTGGAAGACGCTCATTCTACTCCCCAGCCTACCAGCCGCACCCCATTCCCCATACATACGGACGTACATACATACAGAGTCCCTAAGTCATCTGGATCCCAAATCCCTAACTTAACTATCCCTGGTCTCTCTGTGAAAGATTGCATGAGAATGCGGTTTATTGACTAAAACTGCCAGCTGCCCAAGGATGAGGAAATTGGTTGGGGGGGAGGGAGTGTTGGGAATACTTGGTCCTGAGTAGGAGAAAGGAGATTCTGGAAAGAAGGAAAGGTATTCTGTATCTCTGGTATATTAGATGATGCTGTAAATACTATAGTGACCATCTGCTGAGTATATACAACTTTTTTTAAAAATCACTAAGGAAAAAAAGATATGGTACCTATGCCACTTAGAGAGTGAAGAAGCGAGAGAAGAAAAGGGAAACTACTGTGTGTTTCGCATTATGAGGTCTCATGGCTGTCTCCACTGTCCTTTGTCTTTCATTACTGTTCCCAATACAGACCCAAGGGGAGGCTCATTCCACTCCTAGCATCAGCCTGAGCACATCTCTGGTGAACCTCCCTGGATCTTTTGGAGAATCAGGAGGCCCTGCTTACATCTTTGCCATTAAGATTGAGCAAAACTGGCTGGGCTCAGTGGCTCAGCCTATAATCCCAGCACTTTGGGAGGCCGAGGCGAGTGGATTACCTGAGCCCGCAGGTTCAAGACCAGCCCAGGCAACTTGGCAAGACCTTGTCTCTACAATAAGTAAAAAATTAGCCAGGCATGGTAGCGCGCACCTGTATTTCCGGCTACTTAAAAGGCTGAGGCAGAAGGATCGCCGGAGCCCAGCAGACCAACACTGGGGTAGCTGTGAGCATGTCACTGCACTCCAACCTGGGTGACTCCAACTCAAAAAAAAAAAAAAGACTGAGCAAAATGAGTTGACACTGAAAAGAAGCTTTATCTGGCGATGCTTGCTAGCAGAAGGGTTGATGCAGCTGTGTCTTGGTGTACTGGCTGTCTCTTTTTTTAGTAATAATAATAGTTCATGCAAACAGTGCATATTATATGTATTGACTCAGTCTTCACAATAGCTCTGAGCTAGGAATTGCCATTATCCTTACTTTACAGATGAGAAAACTTAAGGCATAGTAACTTGCCCGAGGTCACACATCCAGTAAGTGGTATGGTATGGATTTGAACCGAGGTGGTTTAGCTCCAGAGTCCATTTTCATACCACCACTCTGTGCTTAATTTGGATCTTTTTACTTGCTCTCCTGTTGAGTAGGTTTTTGGAATGCATTTGGAACTTGAGTCAGTTGTTGATGCTTTCATGTCATACCACCATGTTACCTGTACCGGTTGAATGTCCCTTATTCGAAATGCTTGGGACCAGAACAGAAGTGTTTGGGATTTCAGATTGGATTTTTGAATATTTGCATATACATAGTGAGATTTTGCGGGGATGGGACCCAAGTCTAAGCAGAATTCATTTATGTTTAATATATACCTTAAAAACATAGCCTGAAGGTAACTTTATACAGTATTTTAAGTAATTTTGTGCAAAAAGGCTAGAAATCCACATTTTCTCTTAAAATGTCCTAATTTCGATCACCTGTCTTCTCTGAGCTTCAGTGAAGGGAAGTGATCCCTTCCAAGTTCATAGGATTATTGTGAAGATTAAAAATCATAGGTATTGGGCAACCCCTTCGGGTTCCCTCCCACTGTGGGAACTTTTCTGTCCTCTTAATAAATCCTGCTTTAAGAAAAATCATAGGTATTTTAGGTGTCAGCCAGAGTGCTCGGCAGTGTCCCTCAAGTTCAGGGTGGGTTAAGCATGTCTGTTAGAAGGCTTCAGTGCTCAAGAATAGAAGCTGTGGAAAGCGCTGAGTGCATCTGTTTTCAGTGAGGAATGGGGACAGTTGGACTATGTCATCATCTTTATATATTGTGGGACGCTCCCAGCCCTTCTTCTCACAGCCTAGTTTCCTTTCTCCTTACATTCTCCACTTCAGGGTCAATGCTCTTAAACTTAAAAAAGTTAGAATCCTCTGACCATAATATCTGTCCTTTCAGTGTCCACTGTGTGAGTCCCTCCTACTTGCCTGGTTGTAAAATATTCCTTCTATGAGATCTGCCTGCTGGACTTACTAGGTGCTACTGTCAATATAAAGGATAGCCTAAGTTGGCAGACTTTTATGTAAAGGTTCAGATGTCAAATATTTTGCACTTTGCAGGCCTTACAGTCTTAGCTGGAGCAGCAACTGAATGCTGTTGTATCACATAAACAGCCACAGACAATCTGTGAACAGGCCAGGTATGGCCCATACCTGTAATCCCAGCACTTTGAGAAGCTGAGGCAGGAGATCAGTTGAGGCCAGGATTTCAAAACCAGCACAGGCAACATAGTGAAACCTTATGTCTACAAAATAATTTTTAAAATAGCTAAGGGTGGTGGTTCATGCCTGCAGTCCCAGCTACTTAGGAGGCTGAGGTGGGATTTCAGCCCAGGAGATCAAAGCTGCAGTGAGCCTGGGGAACAGAGTAAGATCCCAACAAAAAAAAAAAAAAAAAATCTGTAAACAAATGGACACAGCTGTGTGCCAGTGAAGCTTTATTTACAAAACTAGGAAGCAGAAGCCTGCAGGCATGGTTTACCAATCTCTGGTCTAAGTCAGTATTTTTCATAGTTATTGCTTTCTGCTCTCAGGCTGGATTTTGTGACTCAAATCATGACTCTGGTCACTATGGGATCCCACGTGCCTAACAAATTACCTGGCACAGAGTAGCCAGGTAATTTTCATTTGTTGTACAAATGAAAATTCAACTGATTCAGGAGACTTCTCTTGCTCTGCCCAGCCTGAGGAGGCTTCTCCCTCTGCCCTGTACCCTCAACTCTCTCTGTCACCAACCTACAGTTCAAATCCCTTTTTTTATTTATTTGTACTATAATGATCACCTGTGAAACCACTACCCAGCCTAAGAGCTACAATTTCATCAGTAACCTTTGAATTTCCACCTAAGAGTTTCTGCCTTTTTTTAGTAGTTTTACCACATAGCTATATATTCCTAAATATTGTTTAATTTTAGCTGTTGTAGAGCTTTTTGAAAAGTAAGTTGTACTGTATGTGACCTTCGTGAGTTACTTTTTCATGCAAGATTATAATGCAAGAATTCACCTGTGTCGATGGTGAGTGGTTGTAGTTCACTGGTTTTTCACTGTTGTGAAAGAGGCTTCCAGGGGAATGACCCAGGGTTAATCAGCTAATTCAGTGCCAGAGTCTGCCAGGCCCCACAGCTCCCAAACCTCTTCCTTGTTCCTTACCCGAACCTTCTCTCTTCCAGATTCAACTGGCATGCTGGGCCGCATTGTCTTTGCCTGGTGGAAGGGGTGAGTTTGTCTTCCCAGTCAGCAAATTTCTGGCAACTCTCCCCAGTGGTGATATTAATGATAGTAATAGTATCAGCCATTACTTGTGGTTGTGAGGGTTCAGTGAGATAGTCTGTGCAAAGTGCTTAATATATTGCGTAGTGCCTAATAAGCTTAGTAAACACTAGCTTTCATTAACAGCTTTAACTGTACCCCATGTGTACTTTGTATATTCCAATTCATTTTATACATGAAAAACATACCTAGAGGAGGGAAGCTACTTGCCCAGGTCATACAGCTTGTAACTAGTGAGATGGGATTTGAACCTGAAGCCTGTACTCTTTCCATGATATCAGGCTGGTTCATTGGGCAGAAGCCTAGACAAGGCCCATTTGCTCAGGGGTTCCCATGTATATCTGATACCTCACTCCGGAATGTTTACTTTCCTTCCAGGAGATTTCAGCTTAAGTCTCAGGCCTAATACTGGAAGTTCTGGCCTGGGCTCTGTGCAGCTGGGGGCTGCAGTACCTCCTGCCACTGGGATTTTGGAGAAGTGGTCCCCAGTGTGCACAGGCCAGGCAGTCACTGCCTGACAAAGAGGGGCAAATGAGGTAGCCATCTATGGTGCTATGGAAGTACTCTAGGCCTAGGTATTGGATCCCAACTCTTTCTCTTGGCCTTTTCCCCCTACTCTTCATGTTATCCAAGGGAATTATATCCCCTGTCTGGAATAGTTATCCATAATCTGGAGGGTTACAGGAAAGTGTTTACCAGTCAAAATATATGGACTTCTTGCTGGGTACTCTCATTGAAGCAAGAAGAGGAGAAAGGCAGAGGAACCCAGGAGTAGCCTTCCTCAAAGAATGGTCAGAGGCTGCAGAACAGCCAATCAGGCTTTTTCTTTGGTAAATCATAAATTCTGGAAGGGGAATCACTGAAGGTCCACCAGCTAATGGTGGCATTTCAGGGAGCAGTGCCAGGATGTGGGGACAGATGTCTCTCCAGGGAGTGTGGGTTTCCTGAGCCCTTCAGACCTTACCATGGCCTAGGACACCCCACACTGCCCATAGGATGTGTGTTCTCCTTAAATCCAAACTGCAGTAACCTCTCTTCCCCAACAGGAGCAAACTGGACTGCAATGCCAAGCAGTGGAGGTAAGAAAAGGCTGAGGTAGAGAGAAGGTGATTCTTCTATTATGAAGGCCTGTATCCTACCTCTGATCTCTAACCTTTGATCCCTCCCCAGGCTTTTTGCTGACATCCTCAACGATGTAGCCATGTTCCTTGAGATTATGGCTCCCATATACCCAATCTGTTTCACCATGACTGTCTCCATCAGCAACCTGGCTAAGGTACCCACCTCTGAGACACCCCTCTGCTCAAGAGACCTGCCTTGGTAGTGCTATGTATGGGCACCTGGGCTCTGTGCTAAAGATCTAGAAGAATGAGAAAGTTCAGATGTTTCTACTTGGACCTAACCATGTTTCCTGATCCTCCTCCAGCTAGACAGCTTCTAGTACCTCAGACAATCATCTCAGGGAAAGTGCAGAACCACAGGACTGGTGAGGGAACTCTGAGCTGAGAAGTAGAAGGGGTGGTCCAGTGTCAACAATTTAGCACAGAACATGAACCCTTCACACATAACTACACAAATATTTATGGAACTATAGGTACAGGTATTCCAGATGAGAAATGCAGGAAGCTATGAGAGCTCAGTGATGAATCTAGACTCTGGATGAGGCTAGGTCCTAAAGTATGAGTTTAAGGTGCAAGGTGAGTGTTCTGGGCAAAAGAAACAGTGTGGCTCAGGTCCAGAGACAAGACAGAGCATAAACTGGACAGCATGGCTGGAGGGGCAAGTGGAGTAAATGGAAGCTTTTCCTCTGTGTCAGGCTGCTCGCCCTCACAACTCCCAGTGAGGAAACTGAGCCTAGCAAGATTTAGTAAAGACCATAGCCTGTCCTCACCAGAGCTGAGTACATGACAGAGTGAAGACTCAAGAAGACAAGACCCATTTTAAAGGCCCATCTTTCCTTTAAAATCACTTTCGGGCAATGTTTCTCCATAAGGCATTACTGGCATTTTTGATGCAACTGTTCTTTGTGATGGAGGACATTTACTTGCCCTGGCATAGGCACTATATGCCATGAGCACCTCTACCCCTCCCCACAGTCAGAAACCCAGAGACAACCTCTGCTGTACCTGTGGAGCAAGGACAGTGACCTCTGGCGTGTGCTTCAAATTCCACACTGAATTCCACCGGTGGGACCTCGGTCTCTTCATCTGTCCAATAAGGGAATAGAGCAGGGCCATGAACTGTCCCCATAAGACTTCTCTCAGCCGGGCTTGGTGGCTCAGCCTGTAATCCCGCACCTTTGGGAGGCTGAGGTGAGTGGATTACCTGAGCCCGTGGGTTCAAGACCCGCCTA
>NW_007067520.1:12192-32500 GCF_000164805.1 Carlito syrichta
CCGGCCACTCGGAAGGCTGAGGCGGAAGGATCGCCGGAGGCCAGCAGGTCGAGGCTGTGGTGGCCAGAAGTGGCCACTGCACTCCAGTCTGGGTGACCGAGTGAGACTCCAACTCAAAAAAAAAAAAAAGATTCCTCTCTAGAGTTCCCATCTCAGTGGCCAATACCTCCATCCCCTAGCCACACCAAAAGGAACCTGGCTGTCATCATCCTCCTCCTCATCCCGCTTCATCTGTCACCCTCAGCTAAGCCTCCACTAATTCTGTTATTTTTAACTCCAAAATCCAGTGCATTCACTCCTCCATCTCTCTGTCACTTCCTAGGTAGTCTCCCTGCTTCCACTCTTGCCCCTCTTCAGTCCCTCTCAGAGCAGCCCAAAAGTCGCTTCAAAGTGAAAATCAAATCAGGTCACTTCCCTGCCCCATTGCTCTTAGGGTAAAGACCTTAACAAGGCTTGCAAGGCTCCACATGGTCAGGTCCTGCAAGTCACTCCAGCCTCATTTTGTATCACATTTCTCTTGCCTTTGAACTCACTATTTCCTCTGCCTGTATAATAACTTATTTGTTTATTATCTACTGTTCTGTATTCTTCATGAGGGTAAGCCTATGTTTAACTCTATCCCAATACCTAAATCTGTATGGCATCTAAAAGAGTCTTGATAAATATAAAGTGAATGAAGGTGATCAGTGCCCCCCACTGATAAACTTTATCCTGAGATCTCAGATGGAAAGATCTGAGTGCCCTGGGAGGTCAGGGCCACCAAGTGTAGGTTTTGAACTGGCCTGGCATGCTGGATAAGCCTTAACTGGGGCAGGAATTGCAGGCAGGCAGAATGGAAGCATAAAGCTGGAAATGAGACCGAACCTGGGAACTCAGCAAAACAGGAGGGTGTAGCCAAAGTAAGAATTGGAGAGTGGAGAAGTCCTGGGCTAAAAAGGACCTTTAGGCCTCCACCTTAGGAAGGAAATTGAGTTTCTGTGGGGTCAGGTCCACAGGGTGATAGTGGCAGGCAGGACCTTAGTTTTCTTCTGGAATGAGACGGGGAGGTGGGCCTAGGGAGTACAGGGGTGAGAACTAGATGCCAAGGACAGCATTCAGGGTTTTGCTATGGGGTCACCTGAGGCCTTGTTTTCTCAAGCTGGTTTGAGCACCCGTGTTACCCATGGCACATGGCTGCTCTGACCTTTGCTCTTCCCATTCTCCATCCAGTGCATTGTGAGTGTGGCTGGCGGGGCCACTCGGGCTGCACTGACCATGCACCAGGCCCGGAGAAACAACATGGCCGACGTGTCAGCCAAGGACAGCAGCCAGGTGAGCAGCCAGGGTTGAAAGGATGGTGTGGGAGTGGGGAAGGAGCCAGAGTAGGCCATAGTTTGAGAGTATGGAGAGAAGTACCTGAGTGCCCTGTGGGGATAGGGAACTGGAAGAAATATAGGTTCTCCCTGCTCTGACTCTCAAGACACATAGTCAGGTATGAGGGCACTGGCTCTGGCAGCAACAAATCTGTGCAAATCTTCTCGGGCCCTGCCCACCGCCTGTGTGGCTGAGAGTAAATCCTTACCCTCACCCTCTCCCCCTCCAGGCCATAGCCCCACCCAGGGAGCTAGATGTTCTGATCACATGAAGCCCCACATGTGAAGGCATTTGGCAAGTCAGAAGGTACCCAATGTGTAGAGTTGCTGGAGTCACTGGCCAGAGGTCTCCACTCAGCAATTTAACAGGCTCCTCTGGCCCAGATCCTCCATCTGCACGCAAGAGCTTGGAGTGGGGGTAGAGACACCCCTAAGACTGAACCCTACGTGTATTAGATTCCCCCGAGTCCTTGTGTTAAATACTTGTGTGCGTTGCATCATTTAACTCTCATACCAACCTTATGAGGTAGATAATATTATTATATTATAGATAGATATATGTAGATATAGATAATATTATCCCTATTTCACAGATGAAGAAAGGAAGTCCCAAGAAAGTCCCAAAAGTGTGAGATGGTTTTCTTTGACATTAAAGTACTTCAGAAACCTCTGTTCTATCCAGTGCTGCTGTCTGACCTCCTCTTTCAGGCTCAATAATATTAACACAAATTAATATTTATTAAATGCTAACCATGTCCCAAGCATTTCTGTGAACTCATTAAATTTTTACAATGGTCTTGTGCAGTACTCACTTTTGGCATTTTATAGATGGGAAAAAGCATAGAGAGGCCTCATCTCCCTGGATGCCCTTGGGCAAGTCCCTTCTCTCAGGAAATGCATGGATTAGTTCTTGCCCATTGTCTCTTCCAGCTGTAAATCCATAGGTTGTTAAAGAGCAAAATATAGGTAAAGCCAGGCCCTTCACTTTAGAATCTCTCAGCGTCATGCTTGCCCTCACTCACCTGCTGTCATACTGGCCTTCATCCTTCCCCTACTCCCAAGCTATTTTTTTCCAAGGTCCCAGAACTTCTTCAGTCCACAGAGGCTGAGTCTCACAGTAGGCCACTGCTTTCTGCTGATGTTGCCTCGTTACCACTTGATATGGCTACAGAGGAGGTCCCTCTGCTCCCGAGGTCCCAAAGCCCCTGATCCCCAGTTTACACCACACCTATAGCCTACCCCCTTCCCAGGAGGGCTGGGTAAAAAGAGGTCTCCAACCTCTGGTCCTCTCTGTGCCAGGACCAAGTCTTCCAGAGACCCCAGTAGTCAGGGGTACCAATCAAGACCCCTCCTCCCTCATAAGGAGTTGGGGCAGGCAGCTTGGGATCTTTTCCCTAGGGTGACCTCATTCTGGCCATCAAAGGGTTCTAATAGCATTGAAGAGGTTTGGGTCTTGTTTCTTTTCTTCCTGTGTGCTTCATTGACTCCATTGCAAACTTGTCTGCCTGTTATTACGTACCAAAGGGCTTGCAGTGGAGAATTTACCTTTTTAAACCACTAAATTAAACTAGTTCCCCATTCTGTACGAGGAACAACTCACACAGTAGTAAGTACCTGAGTGTGGGGCTATTCCAGTGACTCTTGCAAAACCAAGAAGACATGTTCGAAGGATGGTCCAAGGACATTGAATCTACCTGGGGAGAAGCAGTTGGCTTCTTTTAAATGACAGCTCACTCACCAAAAGCATTAAAAGTTTACTTAGTGTCTCCATCAAAGTAGCGATCCCTGGGAGGATCTGGAGCAAGGAGGAATGTGGTGAAAGGCACCCAAGGATGTTCATTCTGGCCTGGAGGGGAGACCTCCAACTCCCAACCCCCCTGCCATTTTCCAGGAGACAATGGTGAACCTAGCAGGACTCCTGGTCAGTCTCTTGATGCTTCCTCTGGTGTCAGGTTGCCTTAGGTAAGCTGAAAGCAGGGGTGGGAAGGAGATCCCCAGCTGGGCCTCTGCCCCCATTGGCCACCTTACTTTCTTGCCCCAGCCTCAGCCTTGGATGTTTCTTCTTCCTCACTGCCCTCCACATCTACGCCAACTACCGGGCAGTTCGAGCCCTTGTCATGGAGACCTTAAATGAAGGCCGGCTCCAGCTAGTTCTGAAGCACTTCCTTCAGAGGGGAGAGATACTTGACCCTGTTTCAGCCAATAAGATGGAGCCACTCTGGACAGGTGACCCAACCCCTTGGTCTCAAGTCTTGTGTCTCTCAACCTCTCCCACTCCCTAGGCATCCTGACTCCAGCTTCCCACAGGTTTCTGGCCATCTTTTTCTCTATCCCTGGGAGTTCCCCTACACCGCTTGATCTCCAGGTGAGTGGCCCAGTGTCTTCTGCTCATCGAACTGCCACCCACATTCCCCACACATGGTTCTTATTCTGGCTACATACTGGCCTCTCCTGGCAAGGCCCCACCTCTCTGTTCTTGGTTCTTCATTTTCACTGAACAGCCATGGGGGTCAGTGTGGGTGCAAAAGGGAGGAAAGTAAGGGGTATGTTTGTTGGATGAAAGAAGGATGGGTGGATGGGGAGAATGGTTGATTGGATACAGGAAGAAAGGAGGGTGGATGTAGGTGCGTGGATAATGGCTGAGGGAGAAATGGGGGGGTGAGTGAAGTACGAGGAAGTATAGACAGTTGGACTTAACATTAAGGTGGCTGGCTGTGCAGTTGACTGGACAGGTACTCCTGCCTTTGCATTCCCCTTCCCCTACTGTTCTGTCTTGTCTTTCCCAGTGTTTTTGAGCTGCAGCAGCTGCTTGAGGGGCACCAAGAACCCTACCTCCTTCGCTGGGACCAGTCACGAAGTAAGTGTGCCTTGTTCTTCCAGCCTAAGACTCACCCTCCTAGGGTCAGCCTCTCATTCCTCCAACTTCAGAGCCCCAAGCCCTGGACAATTTGGAGGCTGCCTGTGGTCCTGGAGGGTGCTTAGACCAAGACTTTAATGTGTTCAAATTATAGCTGCATGTTCCAATGAAATTCACTTTACCCCTCTATAAAACGGAGCTAAAAATACTTGCCTTATTACCTGTACTGTTTTTATGAGCATCAAATAAGGTGATTGAGTAAAAGCACTTTGTACATTGCAGCACACTTACTCAAATAAGGTCATAACCTTTCGCTCTCCCTGGGGACATACTCTTCTCTCCCTTTCCGGAGTACCTCTTGGGTAGACAAGCCCTTGAGTTTACTGGTCTGCCAGTCATGTGTTAAAAGGTGCTGATTCTGACTAGCCATTAACGAAATGGCTCCTGTAACATTGTATTTGGCAATTGGGCATTTCAGTTTGGCCACAGCATTGGGAAGCAACAGGAGATGAAGTTGGAAAGGAAAGGGTGAGGAGACGGCCTTCCATGCCAGGCTAAGGCCTCTGGGGCAGACAAGCGTGAAACAGCATGATAGGGTTGAAGGTGTTTGCGGAGGTGGCTCTTCCCTGATCCAGTCTGTCTCTGGGTCTCTCCAGACCAGGTATGGGTAGTTTTGAGCCAGATTGCAGGCCCTGAGGTCGTCCTAAGAGCTGCCACACATGGGCTGGTGCTTGGAGCCCTACAGCAGGATGGACCCCTTCCAGGAGAGCTGGAGGAGCTGAGGAACCACATGTGGGCAGGTAAGAGCCTGATCTAGACTGATGGCTTAGAGCAGGGATGGAGAAAGGGCAAGCTTTCGGTCCTGCTTTAAGGACATAAGAGCTTCTGGTTCTGCACTCACCGCAGGTCCTAAGAAAGGTAGCTGGGTCCTTGTCAAGGAGACGCACCAAGTATTGGACAAGCTGTTCCCAAAGTTCTTGAAAGGTAACACGCTTCAGCCCCATGGCCCCTTGGCTCATGAGATGAGGTGCTCCTGCCTGCCCCTTCCTCCACCCTTCCACCTGGGACATGAGTTCTCCCTGTTTGCTTAAATCTGGAACTCACTTTCCCTGTCTGTAAGATGGTCTCTGAAGCTGTATCATTGTTGACAGTATGTATAATCCCAGTTGACATTTGGGAAATGAGGGGTAGAGGGGAGTGGGGCTTACATTTATTGGTGATTACCTTTTGTTTAGCACCTGTTCCATCCCAACCTTTTCTGTATTGTCTCAGTGAATTCTCACAACCAGGTGAGGTTTTAGCCTTGTTTTCTGCCAGACATCACCCAACAGAGGCAAGGGGAGCCCAAGTAGTGCACAAAGCCAGCATCCAGCCTGGGCCTCTCCTCACCCTTCTCCCCGGGGTCAGCCCACAATCTCCTCCCCAGCATTCCTGGTAATACCCCATGATCTCCCCCTAGGACTGCAGGATGCCGGCTGGAGGACCGAGAAGCACCAGTTAGAGGTGGATGAGTGGAGGGCCACATGGCTCCTAACTCCAGAAAAGAAGATCTTGTGAGCAGCCCAGACAGAGGCCAGGGCCCAGGACGGGAGCCTGGAGCGAGGACACTTTGGCCACAGCAGGATGTGGGAAAGGCAGCTTTATTTTTGCTTAGGTGAACATCTGTGGCAGGTTGGCCAAGCCCTCACGGGAAGTGACTGCCAATCAGAAGGACAAAGATAAGGCTGAGAGAAGGGGAATCAGGACCTTCCCATCCCACTCCTTCCCTGTTTCTGAGGACCACTGCAGGCTTCCCACCACCACTTCCTGTGAGGCTGAGCCCTGCCCTAGCTGTGATTTGTAGTGTCCAACACAGTTGGCCCTTAGGCATAAAAGCCCCAGAGGAACACAGCCACGGTCATCATGAGCAGGGCATTGAGGTTGACCACACGGGCCCAGCTTGGGTCCTCGCTGATATCCTCCAGCCGCCTGGCTGCTGCAGCCACCTCCTCTTGGGTTGGAGGTGGAGGACTACCTGCCCTACCCCTGCTCATTCCACAGAACCAGAGCAGGCACTGGCGGAATAGGCTTGGTGCCGGGGACTGGGGCTCTAGGAGAAATTGAGCTGCTGCAGTTAGTTTGCAGGAACTTGGCTCCCCCAGCTCCCCAGTCTCACCTCCTTGGGCAGTGCCTCACCGTCCAACTCCATAGCATGCTCTGGGCGCCCATTCTGTACAGGGGGTGGTGAACTTTCCAGCTCATCTGCATCCAGGTCCTCCCGTTCCTCCTTGCTGTGCCGGAGACTAAACACCAGGCGGTGGAGCTAGAGAAGAGTGGGAGCAGGGACCAAGTAGGAGTTCTGTCCCCCCACAGCAGGCCCTAACGTCTCTTGTCCACAGTGGCACACCAACCACGGCACTGCCCTCCCTAACCCACCCCCCTCCAGTCTGCACACGCAACTCAGGCTGGACTCACACAAATTCCACCTTCTGTGCCTGTCCTTTGCCCCCGAGCTAAACCCCAAGCTCCTCCACTTGGCTTTTAAAGCCATTGACCCTGCTCCCCCACTTCCATCACCCCAAATCTCCTGTCTGCGCTCAGATTGTAGTACTTTAGCCCCTGGTCTTACAGTCCTGCTAACTGTGTTCCTTCTTCTGGGTACTTGCTAACAAAGTTTTCCCCTGCTACTGTGGAGTGCTGTCTTTCCAGGCCGGGGTCTTTTGTCTCACCCTGTCCCCACCACACCTTGCCACCATGAGCCCTGCCCTGGAGAACTTGCCCTGCAGCGACCCAAAGCCAAACCTTTTTGTGGGTTTTCAAATCGGTACTCTGTCCCTCTCAGCTGCCAGTCCGATCCTGTGTTTTGAATCCCAAAGGCCATGCCAAGGATTGGCTTTTGGGAGCTTTAATTGCCAACCCAGCAAAACCTTCAGCCGCCCCCCCTCCCCCACCACCGCTTCAAATAAATGTGATTTAAATTAAAATGTGGTTGCTCGGCAAATGCAGCCTGCTGCCACCAACCCTCAGTTTAGAAATGCAAGGCTTTCTCTCTGGGGGCTCCTAGAAGCAGACGGGTAGGTGGGGTTGGAGATGGCTACCCTGGCCCACACCGGGCTTGTTTGGGGCACCCAGCCCTCCCAAAAGTGGGCACTTACGTGCTTCTGGGGGATGGGTGCAGTGCACAGCGAGACTATGAGAGTGAGGAGGCTGGAGCAGACGAAGAGCACGATGGCAAAGTAGAGGTAGTGCACCCCGCAGAGGAGTGCCGGGCACGCCGAGGGCCGCACGCAGCTGCCCGAGCCAAAGGAGAATTCAGGAATAAGGCGTGCCAGGCCCATCAGCAGACCCCCGATCAGTCCCCAGAAGGCGCCCTGTAGGGAGACAGAAGGGCCTGGTCAGCATGTCCAAGCCCTGCCCACGCTCACAAGGCGCACACACCGCGCCACTCACCTTCTCGTTGACACGGGGCACGAAGAGCGCTAGCACGAAGACGGCAGACACCGGCGGTGCCAAGTAGCTGGAGACCGCCTGAATGTAATCGAAGAGCTGCCCGCCCTGCGCTGCCTGTACCACGGGTAGCCAGGCCACCGACACTGCCACGATGAACACCACCCAGAGCCTGGGAGAGAGGGGTGCGGTTCCAACCCAGGACCCTGGGGGCGCCCCAGGCCTCCCACCCGGGGCCGCTGGGCGAAGCAGGAGTTGGAGTGGAGGGGGCAGCACAGGCCACACCGTCCTACTAGCAGCAGCTCGCGGTCCGCCGCGCGCGGCCGCAGGCGCGCGTAGATGTCCATGGTGAAAAGCGTGCTGCTGCTGTTAAAGATCGAGGCCAAGGAGGACATGAGTGCGGCCAGCATGACCGCCAGCATGAGTCCGCGCAGACCTGCGGACCGACGGGAGCTGTGAGGCTGCGGGCTCGGCGAGGGGGGACCCAACCAGCGGCGGTCTCCGCAGCGCCCCAGCCCCTGCGGGCCAGAGGCTCACCGTTGGGCATGAGCTTCACGACGAGCCGCGGGTAGGCGATGTTGGAACAGCCCACCTCCGTGCCGCACACGCGCCGGCACACCTCGGGCACCACGCACGCCACTTCGTCTGCGAGAGAGGCCGCGGCGCGGTTGGGCCGGGGCCGGGTGTGGGAACCGAGGTCCTGGCGGGGAGCCTGGGAATCCCGGCAGGGGAGAGACGGGCCCCCTGGTGGGAGGCGGGACTGGGCAGCCGGACCCCGGATCCCAGGGGGGTGACGGAAAAGGGAGGCCGCGCCTGGATCCCTGCCCAAGACCGGGGCTGGGAGGGGCGAGACGTTACCCGGGTAAAGAATGCGGCTGATCATGCCCGGCATGACCATGAGGAACATGGGCATCAGCTTCAGGTAGCCGCACAAGATGCAGCCCGCCTTGATGTGGGTCAGACTCTTCCCCGCCAGGCAGCGCTGCACGATGACCTGCGACAAGGGGCGTTCAGCTCCCCGCGTGAGGTCCCGGCACTCCGCCCCCTCTGGCCTCGCCTCAACACCCACCCCCAGCCCCGCCCCCGATCTAATTTGCGCCCCGCCTCCGGCCCAGCAGTGCCCAAGTTCGGCCACGTTCACACCCCTTGCGACTGGTTTCGCCCCACCCTGGCCGGATTCCTGCCCCCTCAGACCACGCCTTCGGCCTGGCCCCGGGGCCGGCGGACTCAGGCTCCACCCCTCTCGGCTCCACCCCGGCGCGGATGGCGGCGTCCCGACCCCGCACCTGGTCGCTGCACCAGTACCAGCCCGAGACGATGGTGAGCCCCAGGAGCAGCGCGGGCCACGGCAGGTCCCCGGTCACGGGGTCCCGAAGCAGGTGGTAGGAGTCGGGCCGGGGTCGATAGCAGGAGCTGGAGATGTTGCCCACAGCCGGGTCCTCGGACACCGTCAGCGAAGTCACTGCCCCCAGGTATTTGTCGAAGAGACCCGAATACCCGCCCACTTCGTGGAAGGCTGTGTAGGCAAGGCCGTCAGGGCATCTGGCACCGATGCCAAGGCCCTCCTTGGGGCCCACGTGTCAGAGACTCGCGATGTCGCTGCTCCCAGGTAGAGAGCTCTGCGGCCTAGACCCCCTCGCCCTGCCCGCACTGGCTGAGCTCCATACCGTAACCCATGAGGACGAAGGCCCCCCCGAGAATGACGAAGGTCTGCACCGTATCCGTGTACATCAACGCTGCCAGCCCTCCTGCAACAGCCCTGGGTCAGTGAGGACAGCCCAGCTCCTGACCTCACAGACAGGCGCATACGATGCCTTTGAGAATTCAGAATAGGTACCCCTTTCTGAAGAACAAATTTCAAAAGGCTTATCACTTGGGCATGAGGAGGAAGAGCTTGGTGGGCAGAGTGTGGCTGACTTTTAAGCTCCACTGAAGCCCTCTTGGCCAGGTCCTCACGTGCAGGACCCCACTTACAGGCCCTCGCTGGGCCCCAGGTTTTCCTCTGGATAGTAGGAGGGGGTGATTCCCTAAGGTCCAATTCTCAGTTCCATCCCTTCCCAGGGCGACCTCTCAAGCCCACCTCACCACCAGGCCCCACCTGATCTCAGGCCCCACCCCAAGACCCTCTGAACTGCACTGGGTTTGGCCAGAGATGTTGGAGACAGGTCAGATCCACTCTCCCAAGCATTCAAGGAGGACAATAGCCGCTGAATCGTCCTTTTGCCACAAGCCCCACTCAGGCCCAGCACAGGTTCAATGCTCTGAACTTCCAGCCCAAATCCAAGGGACAATGGGGAGAAAGGGAGAGTTTGCTTTCCAAGCATTTAGCTCCTTCTCCGACTTGGATCACATCACACCTCCAAACCTCTCCACCCCACTTTCCTCTGGTGACTCCACTAAACCCACCCATGGCTCCCAGCACGTGTCCAGGCAAGCTCCCTTCCCTAAGCCCCTGCCAGCACCTGTCACGGTGTAAATCATGGTGATGCCCAGGAGCGCAATGACAGAAGCATAGATGTTCCAGCCCAGAGCCTGCTGAATGAATACCGCCCCGGAGAACATGTCCACCTTGGGGGAAGGAGCAAGCATGCAGGTCAGGACCCAGGGATCAGGACAGTGACCCAGGTCCACCTCCTGTTCTGGCCACGACCCTATGGGACAAGCCTCAAAAGAGTCCTCATTTATCGATGTCCTGGCCTTCCCAGGTCCCACCACTGTGAACAGGGCAGCAGCCTCCATCATGATTTTTACAGTAGTTTTTCCTTGGTCCCACACCCTCCAAGGCTCTCTATAGCTCTCTACTGGGTGACCCCGCCCTCCTAGGGCCTCATCCCATGGTGCGTGCTCACCGAGATCTTGGTGAAGATGTACAGAAAAAGTGAGAGGACAGACAGGTAGAGGCGGATACGATGGCCGCCAAAACGCTTGCGCAGGTACTGCGGCATCGTAATGACACCCGCAGTCAGGTACACCGGCGCGAAGAGCCAGCCCAGGAGCAGCACCACAAACAGCGCCTGCGGGCACAGCATGACAGCTGAGGATGGCTCCATGTCTGAGATCCTGCCATGAGCCTGCCTTCACTTCTGAAAGATTTGAGACAACTTCTGTTCGTGAATGTGCTGCCCCATGGCAAGTGGCCCTGGGAAGGGTCACACCTGGGGTCCAGAGGACAACTGCAGGTGATGGCCCCAGGCCCTGGGCATTAGGTAATAGAATCAACACCCTTCTGGGCCCTTAACTAGAGCCCTCCTTTCCCTTCCAGGCCATCACCCCTGGCTAGTCCCTCCCATGAGGGTCCCTGTGTTCCCCCCAACACCCTCTTTAGCATATGAACCCAAGCACAAACCCCTCAGATGACCCCAGCGTCTGCCAGGCAGTGCTGCCTCCCCTCTCTTCCCTACCCACCCAAACCTCAAGAATAGGCTCAGAGGTCCCTCCTCCTCCAGGAAGCCCTGAGCTCAAATTGACCCTGATCTCTCCAACTCTCCAAGGTGAGTCTCAGTCCCAGAGTTTTGTCTCCTCTTCTCACTTCTGCAGAGGGCTTCAATTTGGCCTAGAGATCCTCACAGACCACAACTTCAGAGAGCATCAGAACAGGTGCTTCTCCATCTTTGAGGCTGCTCACCCCACATCAAAGAGGAGTAAATCGAGGCCCACAGAGGGTAGTGGCTGGCATGGGCCCACAAAGCAAGTCAGGAGTAGGACCCACCCCTGCCCTGGAAGTGGTCATCTCATGCATCCTTCTGCCTCCAGGCTGGATGTTGACCCCACTCCCAGCCCAACCACACCCTCCAATTAGGGAGTCCCACCTGCAGCCTCATATCCCAACTCCCCACCTGTAGCTTCTCCAGGGTGTGACCCTTCCAGAAAAAAACAAAGAAGCCTCACATTCCACTCAAATCCAGCCACAGCCAAGCCGCTTGCAGCACCAGTTCCTGCCAGGCCCACAAAGTGGCCACTGCCAATGTTGCTGGCGAAGAGAGAGGCCCCCACCTGGATGGCCAGAGGTGGGGGTGAGCCAGGTGGCTTCTCAAGACCCCCTCCCCTTCTATGGCCTAGCCCTGCTCACCGGCCACCACACCATGCTTCGTCCTGCCAGGAAGTAGCCACCGACAGTGCCTCTGTTGGTTCTGCACATGGACTGGGGACAGAAGTCGGGGGAGACCTGGGTTCGGGGCACATCTTTGGACCTCATTAGCCTCTTCAACACATTCCTCAGCCTTGTTTCAGGCTGAAGATTAACCAGCACTCACCCCCCCGATTGTTTGCACCCCCCCACCCCCAAGCTCCTCCCAGACATCCAGAGCAACCTAAGCCCTAATCCTAGTACCTAAGTACCCCAGTCTTATTGCAGATGGATTTGGCCTGACTTTCCTGGGGGCTCTGGATAGGAGGTGCTGGTCAGGGGAACTGAGACCTCATTTAAAATGCTGACCCTGATGAAAATTCATCAACATCCCTCCACTGGCACAATCCAAAGGTGGGAATATAAGAACTGAATGTTGGCTGGGGCTCCCTGAGACCTGCTTGCCCCCCAGCTCTGGGTTTTCCCCTCAGAGGTCCAGGCATTCTTCCCCCACCTAGGGTCTCTCTGAGACTTGCCCCTCAGGCTCCAGAGGCCCAGTCCCCAGCAGCATCCCCTCAACTTCTCACCCACAAGCCAACGCCAATGACAAGCAGGAAATAAGCAGTGATGACCAGGATGTCAGCAGGATTGTCGATTAAGACCTGCGGGTCCCCCAGCTCTGGTGCCAGGCCTGCCTCCGTGTGTTCCTCCATTCTGCCCAAGATCTGCCCCTCAATGGACCAGCCCTTGGATTCCCCTTGGGGAAGGATTAATGGTTACCTCAGGGGCAGTGAGCCGACAAGTCCCCCTGGTCTCATCCCCCCTCCCCAGCTTTGTTTAGCTGAATCAGGTCATATCCAGGCCGAAGGCTGGTCCTGGGGAGCTGTGTCCTTTCAAGTTCAGGAGCACTCCTTCCTAGGCCTTAGCCTGCACCCTCTCCATGGTGCCCCAGACTCAAAATCACCTCTTTCATTCTCTAAAAATGTGTACCTTCCCTCTTCCTAGGGAGCCTGACTAAGCCAGCCCCCTGGTTTTGACTAATCCAGAGGAATCATTTTCAAACCCAAATCTGACAGTGTCACTCCTGTCCTCAGAAACCCTCCGTAGCTCCCCATCACACTCAGGAGGAAGTACAAGCTCTTCCGCCTGATTTCCAAGGCCTGCCATGCTCTGACTCCAGCCTACCCTTCCTTCTTGCTTCTTGTTTCCTTTCCCACTCCCTTTACCTACCCAGCCCATATATTTTCTTTCCTTTTCTGCCCAGATATTTTCATACCCCTCAAACCTTTGCATAGGCTGTGCCTTCTGCTTAGAGCACCTCTCTGCCTCCCAAATGGCCAACTCCTACTCAGTCTATGTCACCTCTTCAACAAAAGCTTCTCTCCCCCCAAATGGCAAGCGGCATTCTCAGAATCAGACACAAGCAACCAGCAAATAAACACCTATTCACAATAGTGATACATGCTATGAAGGAACTAGGGAGGTGCCATGGAGTGGAAACCAGAGGAAAAGCTGGCTTGACCCAGCTGGTCAGGGGAAGGCCCCATTCCTTTATCACACTTGTCTCTTGTGTACTTGTTTGTCTTGTCCCCGCTACTAGATTTCAGCTCTGTAAGGGCAAGGAGCATCTCTGCTTGGTTCCCCATTGTCTCTCCAGAGCCTGACATAGTAAGTGCTCAGTAAACACTTGGTGAATGAATGGAGACTGGAAATAGCTAATCTGGGTATCCTCAAGATAGGGAGATGGTGACATGCCAGAGGATGGACAGCATTCCCCGGGGAGAATATGTGAACGGGAAGAGCAGGACAGCTGGGGAGATCAAGGAAGAGGAGCCTGAGAGAGAGAAAGATCTAGAGGTCTACCAGAGACCGGGGCTGAGGATGCGTCACCTTTTACTCTTGCCCATACATGCATTCCTTGGCTCTTCATGATGAGCTGGAAGGGCCTCTGAGGATCCATTATTTCCAGCACCAAAGCTTCACAGAGTATGAACCCAGGGGTCCAGATCCTTACCCAGGGAACTGCGAGGTCCAAGATAAAGTTCTGGGAACCAGAAGGGTCCCCGGGGCTTAGGGATTTAGATGGAACCTGCAATTCTCCACACCTGAAAACCCCTGGTTCTGCCCACCTCTGCTGGGACTTGGCTCAGTTGTCCTCTTCCACCTCCAGGAAGCCTTCCTTGACTCCCAGTGTGTGGGTTAGAAGTCTCCTTCCAGCTCCTATAGCCTCCAGTGCTTCCCTTGGTACCTGCCCTAGCCACACCAAGTCACCCTCTACCTATCTGTCTTGTGGACCAGCCTGAGGCTCCCCAGGGCAGTGACTGCCTAGAACTGCCTCATCTCTGTGGACCTAGCACAGGACTGGGCCAGGAAAAATCTCAAGCAGTGACTGATGAACCAACAGGGAAAGCAAATAATGATTCCAAACATACTGACCGCCCTACCTCGATGTGGATATTTGAGGGTGGGGGATGAGAAAAGGTTAAGTTGGGCCATGGCCACATGAAACCTACCAGTGATTGGAGGTGTTTTAGGTCAATACTAGCAAGAGGGAAGCTGTATTTTAGGGCCTAGATCCAAAGGATAGGCATAAATTGACACTCTGCATGGAACTCCTAAGGTCTTTTAAGGGGAAAAAATATCTGGGAACCAAACAAAGCCACGGCAGGAGGGGAAGCAGCTTAAGTACTTATTTCAAGAATATGGGGAGGGGCAACCCCCTCGGGTCCCCTCCCATTGTGGGAGCTTTTCTGTCATCTCATTAAGTCTTGCTTTCAAAAAAAAGAAGAAGAAGAATATACGGAGTCAGCCAGGTGTGGTGGCTCACACCTGTAACCCTAGCACTTTGGGAGGCTGAGGCAGGAGGACTGCTTGAGCACAGGAGTTCAAGACAAGCCTAGGAAACATAGCAAGACCACCTCTCCCGAAGAAAAATCAAAAAATTAGTCAGGCGTGTTGGTGGCAAACGCCTGTAGTACCAGCTACTCAGGAGGCCGAGGTGAAGGATTGTCTGAGCCAGGGAGATGGAAGCTGCGATGGCCGTGATCATGTCACTGTACTCCTGCCTGGGGGACAGAGTGGGACCCCGACTCAAAAACTAAAAATAAAAAAGAATATAGGAAACTGAAAACGGGAGTAATGGGGGCCGGAAGATTGGATGGGCCCCAGTTCGAGTTTTTGCCCTGGCTCTGCCACTATCGGTGCAATCCTGCACGGGCGGCCAATTTCCAGCCTATTTGAAGTAGGAGTACAGGAGTGTCCCCCTGCCAGGGCTGAGGCTGCAGCACCGCTCGGGCCACAGGACGGTGGCCTGGAGACCGCCGGGGACAGAGCCAGCACCGGGGGTGGGGCTCTTCCGCGCATTGAGACTCAAGCACCAGAGAGACGTGGAATGTGTGTGTTTATGTAGGTAGAAAAAAGTGCACAGAATAGTGAGGGAGTGGGGAGCGGGGACGTCCGGGCCTGGCCTCTGATGAGTCGGAATTGCAAGGACCTGCCTGCGGTCAGGGGGCGCCCTCGAGGGTGGGAATCGAGTGAAGACTCGCGCGGGATCAGTGTGCGATCCACTTTCGGGGCGTGTGGATTTAGGACTGGCTGGGCCTTTTCTGAACTTGGCCCCAGAACATAGAGTACCTTAGGGGCGGTCTCTCCAGTGGGCGAGGCCTCGCAGAGCGGGGCGGTCTGGGGGGCCGCCCCAGGCTGCAGGAGCAAGGCCTCGGGGTCTGGGGGGCTGGGACTTCTGCGGAAGGGTGGGGTCCTGGGGGGCGTGGCCTCTCGGTGGGGCGCGCGGGGCTGCGGTCAGCCGAAGAGCTTCAGGAAGCAGGGCTGGCAGTAAGGCTTGCCGGCGCGCTCCTGGAAGGAGCCCTTGGTGAGTGGGCGCAGGCAGAACGTGCAGGTGAAGTGGTCTGGGTGGAAGCGGCGGCCCAGGGCAGACACGCAGCGGCCGGTCACTGGGAGGCCACACGTGGCGCACAGCGAGCCGCGCCGCGCGTGGAAATGGTTCTCGCACAGCGGGCGGCCCTCGTGCTCGAAAAAGCTGCCTCCCGAGAAGGGCGCGAAGCACTCCTGGGGAAGGGAGGCCCAGAGGGGACAGGTCAGCGGCCACGCCCCGACCGGACAACTCGCCGAATCGCACACGGGGCCACCCCGCAGTCCCGCCCCGGACGCGAAGCCTCACCTCCAGAAGGACCCTGCCAGGGAAGACCGCCCCACCCGAGGCCCCCAGTCCCGCCCGCCTGGACCCATTTCTCTGAGGTCCCCTCCCGCCGCCGCGCACCCTGCAGACGAAGCAGTCCGGGTGCCAGAGCGCGCTGAGCGCCGAGATGTAGTTATCCAGGATGGGGCCTTGGCAGCCCTGGCAGCGCGGGGCGAACAGCTGCAGGAAGTCCCGGCGGCAGTAGGGTCGGCCCTCGCGCTCGTGGAAACCTAGAGGCGGGAGCCGAGTGGGCTGAGAGAAAAGGGTGCGGGCGGACTGGGGAGCCACGGGATCTGAGACCGGGGGGCCGGAGGAGAAGCCGTCGGAGAGAGCAGGTGAGGGGAGGTTGGGAGGCGGAACCGGGGAGAAAGGGCTGGGATACGACCCGCGTGTGGGAGAGAGCAGGGCCAGAAAAAAAGCAGGAGGAAATGCATGGCCCCAGGGACTCCGGAGATCGGAGAGGTTGGGACATGTCGAGCAGATCTGCAGCTTTTAAGGCGGGAGTCGAGCCCTCTCTTACCCTCATCTCCGAAGGGCTCCCCGCAACTGACGCAGCAGAAATGCTCTGGGTGCCAGTGGGTGCCCAAGGCGGTCACCATCTTCTGCGGGGAGTGAAAGGGGACACTCAGCGCCGCCCTCCGTCCCGCTTCGCTTCCCTCTCCCTCTCGGAACCTGAGTGACTGGACTAAGGTATGGGTCTAGGGGCCTGGCAGATCTAGCAAGGGATTTGGGAGTCAGAGAGGGAAAGCAGAGTCCGAGGGGTCGTGGCCGTTGCCAAGGGGTTAGGGTTGGGGTGGGTTCTAGCGGGACCGATCCGGACGATGCCGAATGAGACAGAGGCGGGATCTGCAGGGCCGGGCCAGGCGGGGCTCACGTGTCGGATGGGTTGGTTGCAGAAGCCACATCTTGGCGAGAAGCGCTCGAAGTAGCACTCCGGGCAGAAGGGCGCTCCCTCCTTCTCGAAGAAGCTGCTGCCTCCCAGGGCCGTGGAGCAGCCACCGCAAACGAAGTGCTCAGGATGCCAGGCACGGCCCAGTGCCGTCACCACCTGCCAGTGGTGGGTGAAGCCCGGGTCACAGTGGCTTTCTGACTGCCACATGCCCAGAAAGCTGAGGTTTACATGGCACTTTTCAAGTCTTATCTCTGAGAGGTAAAGATGAAGAATTTAATGTTCTAGATCATGCAGCCCGGGTTGGAGACTCAATCCAGATCTTGGAGCTTTGCTCCAGGCTGACTTATTCATGAGGCACGGCAGACACAGTGCCTAGGGCCCACAATACTTTTAGGGGCCCATAAAAAAAGTTCAAATTTCATTTAAAATCAGAATGAAATATGAATTAGAAGAAAAGTGTTTAATGTATATAATATGAATATAGTCATCTTTATACCCAAAAAGGCCAAAAATACAATTTTTAATTTTGTAATGGAAGAAGGAACCTATGAGGATGAAATTGGCCACAGAAGGCATAATGCCACCCTGCTTTGCTGAGATTGGCAATTCTGGGATGGAAGTCGGGTGCTTTATTTAGCAGGAGGCTCTAAGTCCACCAATGAGCACAGCTGTTGTCAATCACATCTGCTCAGTCAATAAGTCAAGAACCAGAGTTCCCAGGTGTTTGTGGATGCTTGCGAGATGGTGGTTAGAGCCAATGAGTCTCTTGTGAAGATTAAATGAGATGAAGTTTGCAAAGGAGCTAGCACAGTGCCTGGCACACAGTAGGACCACAATAAATGGTAACTAGGTTGGAATCATTGCCCTACCACTTACCTGCTAAGAGATTCAGAGTTTCCTTTTTCTCATCCACAAAATATGAGTAACAATGATACCCACTTCGCAGTTATTTATTAAAAGGGAACAGCACAAAGCCTGACTCTCAGTAAAAATGAGTCTGTGGGTCTCTGCCTTCCGTCGCACAGGGCTCCACTTACTTGTCCAGCAATAGGTTTATTGCAGGAGCCACAGAGGCCCTTTGCCTGTGTGGGAACACCCCGGCGGCTGAGGTCAGATTGCAGCAGCCCCAGCATGGTGTCTAGGCTGCCCTTGCTAGTTGACTCTGGTGGGGATGGGGGACCCTCGTTCACGGAACTCGCCACTGGTGGCTGGGTTGGCCCAGAGGCTGGAAGCTGCAGTGGGGAGGACATGAGAGTTGAGTCAGCAAGGCAGCAGTTGTGGTAGGGTCTAGAATGGCTTGGGGAGCCACAAGTTGACACCAGTCCACACCCTGCCTGACTCACATGATTTTGGACACGGAAGTCAGAGAGTGAGGCCATCAGTCTGTCCAGCTCCAGAGTGGCTGAGGTGGCTGAAGGCTTTGGGAGGACAGGAGATGGGCTGGAAGGGCTGCAAAGAACACAGCTTGGGTCATCTCCGAGCCTCCCAGAATAACACTTTCTCTAGTAACTCAGACATCCAGGGCCAACCCCTTGCTCCCTGCCCTGCCAACTATGCCAACTCACAGGCTGGATTTTTTCTTGTCTTCAGATTGGTCCTCCTTCTGCTCCCCTGCAGCCACCTTGCTAGATGGGAACTGAGACATTATTTCATCTGGAGAGAGAAGAGAAGAACACTGGATATAGGCCCATGCTTAACCCACCCTTCCAGTTAAGGCGCTGAGTCCCTTTAGCTGCCATTTGGGAAGTATATTCCCTTAGTCCCTGCTCTTCCCTGCTCTACCCCCATCCTATCAAGGCCTGGCTCAGTCACCCTGGTACCTGTGATGTTGAACTGGGTGGCATTAAGTTCCTGAAGCAACCGGTCTAATTCACAGAGCCCAGTACCCAAGACACCGCTGGAAGAGGAGAATGGAGGGGCCGCTGGGGCTGCAGGCTTTGGAGACCGAGGCTTGCATACCGTACTGGGAAACAGAGTAGGGGGCTGGGTTCAGTGGTGAGGAATCCAAGTCTCCTCACCTGAGCCCCAGTCGGATTTTCCATCCCCCAGTTCCCAGGCCCCTCACCTGTACAGATGGTCCTTGTCTCCAGAGATTCCTGAAGGTTCTCCAGACCCTGTCTACAGAGAGGAGATGAACATGTGAGATGCCAGGCCTGGTCCTAGTGGCTGCTCTAGTCCCAGCATCTGATCTCACCTGTGATTGGTGGCCATAGGGTAAGGGAGGCGTGAGTGGCTCTGTGGGGCACTCTTTCGGAGCCCCTGATCTTGGCATGTGTGAAGTGGTGGTCTCCAGATCAGACAGCAGGGCATCTGCAGGAGAGGCCATCAGCATGAGAGACTGAGGGTCATGGTTAGGGTAGAGACAGGGCCTTAAGAGATCAGAGGATGAGGGTTCCAAGCGGGCAGTATTTGAGAAGGACAGAAGCCAGTACTAAGAGCCGAGGTCAAGAATCAGGAGGAAGCACGGGGCTAGACAAAGGCAGGGAAGTGGAAGGGTAGCAAGGAATATTTATGAACAGAACATCCCCATGGGCTCATCCTGAGGGCAAAGCACAAGCCCAGCCACCCGATTATTTTATACTACCCATCTTTCCTGATGCAGTCAAAATTGGCTCTCTGCTCAATTCAAATTTGGCTCTACTCCAAATTGCTCCATTGGCCAGATGCCTGGCACCCAGCTTTCTGATTGGATGCCCTCTCTGCCACACTCACTAATTCCTCTCCCTACCTAAACAGGCCCTGCCCAGCCTGGCCCCACTGAGTCCCACCCTATGCTCCTCATTGGCGACTATGCTGGGATCTGCTTTCTGATTGGCCTCTTCTCCACAGTACTGTGCCAGTTACCCCTACTGAGGAGCACCCTCTACTGCAGGGTGCTGGAACCCAGGAGGGCACAGTCTTCCAGCGCCAGTCTCGGCAAATAGGGAGGACAAGACACCGCCCCCCCTTCCTAGCCCAAGACACCCTCCCGGTCCAGATACCCTTCTCCCCACCAGATCCGGGTAATGTGAACCCTTTCCCCTCCAAAACCTAGAAGTCACTGCCCCTTCACTCCTTCATCTCTGAGCCCCACGGGGAAACCCCAACCTCTCTTCTGGCATCTTGGCACTTCTCACCTATCATTCTCTTCTTTGCCCCCCAGGATTTGACCGCGACCGAAACTAGAAGTCCTTAATTCTTCCCTTCCCCAAACCCTGGCCCAGGCTGGCTTTCTTCTCCAAAACTTGATGTCCTACACGTCCCAGCCGTCTACTTTCCCACTCCCCGGCCCAAGGCCCCCTTAACCCCTCCCTTCCCAGAGCCCCTGAGCCCAGGCGTCCACGGGCGCTGCACCTCCCATTTCATCCGCCGCAGCCAGGATGAGGGAGCAGAGCGAGGGAAGAAGGGAGGGAGCAGCCGGCCCAGGAAAAGCAGGAAGGGAGAGGCAGGAAGGGGGACGTGGAGTTGGAAAGGAGGCGCGGGCGGAGACGAGAAGCAGGAGCTAGGAGACAGGGTCAGGAAGATGTGGGGAGTGAAACGA